>NC_088418.1:15885579-16174163 GCF_034236695.1 Oncorhynchus nerka
TCGACAACTAAATGAGGAAACTTGTCGAGATCGGCTCATGGAAACGCGCCCGTTAAGCTGATGATTGTGAAAGTAAGGCACTTGTTGTTTGACAAAGTAACTGTAGTAATGTTACTCAGAAAAGTAATCTGATTATATAACATGTTACCACCAACACTGGTAAGGTGTGTGTGTGTGTGTGAGGTGTGTGTGTGAGGTGCTTGTATGCGTGTGTGAAGTGTGTGTATGTGTGTGTGAGGTGCGTGTATGCGTGTGTGAGGTGTGTGTATGTGTGGGTGTGTGTAAGTGTGTGTGTGTGTACTCTGTCCTTACAGAGGTCTACATAGGGCATCCCATTGAGAGTGAGGCCCTGCAGGTGCCCTATGAAGTTGGAGGGCACAGCGGGCATGAAGCGCTTCTCCGTCACAATGCCTGTCTCCACGTTGTGGAACTCCAGCTGGGTGTGGTCACCTGCCATCTGACCTGGAGGGGTTAGAGGTCAGGGGTCAGGGGAGAGGTTAGCAGACCGGGGTCAAATACATTGAAGCACTTGAGGTGTACTTGATTTAGCTTCACCGGAGTGCAGGGTGAGTGGAGTTTGCACTTTTGGGACTATTCCATTGGCTACATTGGACCAGGTCAGCTAAACACAAGACACTTGGGCTTGAATGTACTAGAAAAATGTCTGCAGGTTATGGGTTTGAGGCCAGGGGTTAAGGTTAGGACTGAAAGGTCAGGGTTGACAGCGTTGGGGGGTTGCTATGGTTACCTTCTACAGATTGCAGGTCGTCGACGGTGAGTTTGAGGCTTTTCCCGCGTCGCACCACTCTGACAGTGTGCCACTCATTATCATTCAGCCCCAGCCCTGCAAAGATGGTCTCTGGACCCTTACCTACACACATTCCAGTTAGTTAATATACACACACATACACCTTACGCACACCCACACGAAGGGTTAACACATGCACACATGCAGGCAAGCACGCACAAACACATTCTCCACCATGTCTCCTGCCACAGTGTCCTACCCTATCTGACCACATGGTGGCACTAGATACTCAGCTCTGTAGCAAGAGGGACGTAGAGCAGTAATACAGGAGGAACTGTCTCCTTCCCCTTTTCTCTCCTTTCATCCCTCTCTCCTTCCCCTTTTCTCTCCTTTCATCCCTCTCTCTCTTCTTCCCCTTTTCTCTCCTTTCATCCCTCTCTCCTTCCCCTTTTCTCTCCATTCATCCCTCTCTCCTTCCCATTTTCTCTCCTTTCATCCCTCTCTCCTTCCCCTTTTCTCTCCTTCCCCTTTTCTCTCCATTCATCCCTCTCTCTCTCTCCTTCCCCTTTTCTCTCCTTTCATCCCTCTCTCTCTCCTTCCTCTTTTCTCTCCTTTCATCCCTCTCTCTCTCTCCTTCCCATTTTCTCTCCTTTCATCCCTCTCTCTCTCCTTCCCCTTTTCTCTCCTTTCAACCCTCTCTCTCTCTCCTTCCCCTTTTCTCTCCTTTCATCCCTCTCTCTCTCCTTCCCCTTTTCTCTCCTTTCATCCCTCTCTCTCCTTCCAATTTTCTCTCCTTTCATCCCTCTCTCTCTCCTTCCCCTTTTCTCTCCTTTCATCCCTCTCTCTCTCTCCTTCCCCTTTTCTCTCCTTTCATCCCTCTCTCTCTCCTTCCCCTTTTCTCTCCTTTCATCCCTCTCTCTCTCCTTCCCCTTTTCTCTCCTTTCATCCCTCTCTCTCCTTCCCCCTTTCTCTACTTTCATCCCTCTCTCTCCTTCCCCTTTTCTCTCCTTTCATCCCTCTCTCCTTCCCCTTTTCTCTCCTTTCATCCCTCTCCTTCCCCTTTTCTCTCCTTTCATCCCTCTCTCTCTCCTTCCCCTTTTCTCTCCTTTCATCCCTCTCTCTCTCCTTCCCATTTTCTCTACTTTCATCCCTCTCTCTCCTCTCCCCTTTTCTCTCCTTTCATCCCTCTCTCTCTCCTTCCCCTTTTCTCTCCTTTCATCCCTCTCTCTCTCCTTCCCCTTTTCTCTCCTTTCATCCCTCTCTCTCCCCTCCTTCCCATTTTCTCTCCTTTCATCCCTCTCTCTCTCTCCTTCCCCTTTTCTCTCCTTTCATCCCTCTCTCTCTCCCCTTTTCTCTCCATTCATCCCTTTTCTCTCCTTTCATCCCTCTCTCTCCTTCCCCTTTTCTCTCCTTTCATCCCTCTCTCTCTCCTTCCCCTTTTCTCTCCTTTCATCCCTCTCTCTCCTTCCCCTTTTCTCTCCTTTCATCCCTCTCTCCTTCCCCTTTTCTCTCCTTTCATCCCTCTCTCTCTCCTTCCCCTTTTCTCTCCTTTCATCCCTCTCTCTCTCCTTCCCCTTTTCTCTCCTTTCATCCCTCTCTCTCTCCTTCCCATTTTCTCTACTTTCATCCCTCTCTCTCTCCTTCCCCTTTTCTCTCCTTTCATCCCTCTCTCTCTCCTTCCCCTTTTCTCTCCTTTCATCCCTCTCTCTCTCCTTCCCCTTTTCTCTCCTTTCATCCCTCTCTCTCCCTCCTTCCCATTTTCTCTCCTTTCATCCCTCTCTCTCTCTCCTTCCCCTTTTCTCTCCTTTCATCCCTCTCTCCTTCCCCTTTTCTCTCCATTCATCCCTTTTCTCTCCTTTCATCCCTCTCTCTCCTTCCCCTTTTCTCTCCTTTCATCCCTCTCTCTCTCCTTCCCCATTTTCACTCCATTCATCCCTTTTCTCTCCTTTCATCCCTCTCTCTCTCCTTCCCCTTTTCTCTCCTTTCATCCCTCTCTCTCTCCTTCCCCTTTTCTCTCATTCCATCCCTCTCTCTCTCCTTCCCCTTTTCTCTCCTTTCATCCCTCTCTCTCTCCTTCCCCTTTTCTCTCCATTCATCCCTTTTCTCTCCTTTCATCCCTCTCTCTCTCCTTCCCCTTTTCTCTCCTTTCATCCCTCTCTCTCTCCTTCCCCTTTTCTCTCCTTTCATCCCTCTCTCTCTCCTAATTTTCTCTCTCTAGTGTCTGTTGGAAGGCGATCTCTGGGGATTGTTGTGAGTCTCTCTCCCTCTCACCAGGATATACCAGAGTGTCAGTGTGTGTAGGGAGGGGGTGATAAGCTATAGGAGGAATGAGAAGATGAGAGGTAAACAGCCTGACAGATTCAGCTGTGGGAAATGGCAGCACCATGACACACACACACACACACACATCATATTGCCACGTGTGAGGTCTCTGTGTATATGCATGTGTAGGTGAGGTATGTGTGAGTGTAGGTGTCTTGTGTGTGTGTTAGGTGTGATTAGTTTTCAGGAGAGGACAGAGGGCTCCCCTGAGGAGTCTCAGCTGTGCTCTGGGCACAAGTCTCTCATCCCATTACCATGGATCACTGCCTGAGATTGGTGTTTTTTGTGTGTGTGTGTGTGTGTGTGTGTGTGTGTGTGTGACCGCACACTGTTGGGGTGAATGGGCTGATGTGAGAATGAGGCAGTGATCCATGCCAACCTGAGAACAGCCAGGACACACACACACGCACGCACACACGTACACACACACACAGGACATGAAATATGGTAATGGAAGAGTGACTAAATTGCTGAAAGAATTGTCTCCCGATGGAACTTATACAAATGAAATGTGTGTAATATTGTATTTACTGAGTTCTACGAACTCTTGTCATGTTTTATAATCATCTCCTAATATTAAGCTCTTTCAATGGCAGTATTTTCTTTTACTCCAAATGGCTGATAATAACTCATAATGATGGCTGATCATTACAAAATCATAATAACACCTTTTAAGGTTTCTATGCTTATGAAAAGCATTATGTTACATACTGCTGATAGACATAGACAAGTTGTCTAGGTATGTTCCCATGGCAACACCTTCTCCCTTTGTCAGTACCAGGATGCCGTCATAGAGTCGTCTTCCGTGGTGAAAGGACAAACACACATACACAGAGCTCGACTCACGACAGCCTACAGGCAAACAAAGCACTCAGAGGAAGGGAGGGGTGGATGGATAGATGGCTGGATGGATGGAGGGAAGAAAAAGGATGGAGGGGTAGAGAATCTTTCATTTTCAGCATGAAGGAGATATTATTATCCGGAAGCCCTGAGAAGCTTTCAGTCCATCTCCGTGACGGAACTCCACACCTCCACACTCCTCTGTACAACTCTCTCGGTCTCTTTTTCCTTGGCTCTTCTCTCTCTTCCCTGTGTACCTTACCCCTTTTCCCGTTCCCCCTCTCACCTTATTCACTAACACCCCCCCCTTTCCTGTTCCCCCTCTCACCTTATTCACTAACACCCCCTTTTCCTGTTCCCCCTCTCACCTTATTCACTAACACCCCCTTTTTCCTGTTCCCCCTCTCACCTTATTCACTAACACCCCCCTTTCCTGTTCCCCCTCTCACCTTATTCACTAACACCCCCTTTTCCTGTTCCCCTCTCACCTTATTCACTAACACCCCCCTTTTTCCTGTTCCCCCTCTCACCTTATTCACTAACACCCCCCATCCCCCTTTTCCTGTTCCCCCTCTCACCTTATTCACTAACACCCCCATCCCCCCTTTTCCTGTTCCCCCTCTCACCTCATTCACTAACACCCCCTTTTTCCCGTTCCCCCTCTCACCTTATTCACTAACACCCCCATCCCCCTTTTCCTGTTCCCCCTCTCACCTTATTCACTAACACCCCCCATCCCCCTTTTCCCGTTCCCCTCTCACCTTATTCACTAACACCCCCATCCCCCCTTTTCCTCATTCTGTCTTTCCTCTCTTACATTATCTCTAAAATGGCTGCCTTAGTAACCCTGGACTCTAGCAGAATCAAACACACAGTCACACACACCAGCGCACACAAACACACACAAGTTCTAACACACACACACACACACACACACACACACACACACACACACACACACGTTCTAACACACACAGAGGTAGTGTGAGATGGAGCGTGACTTACTGGCGGTACAGTTAATCCTGATACAGTCTGGAGGGAGAGCAGAGCAGAGGGTTAACACTGCACAAAGATACAACTCCACGCGCTGGGGACCAACACACCAACACACTCCACACACACACACCTCGCTGAGAACACACACTCTCCCTGCCTTCTGAGGGCAAGCTGGGAGGAGGTTATTGGCTAATCAAAGCAGAGGATAGGGCTTTCTGCTATCTGCTCTGAGCGAATGACATGGTAGCACTGGGAATCCAGCAAATAGATCTCTGAATTGTCTTGCTCTGTAATTGGCTGAGGGAGAGCGAGAAGTCTCAGTGTGACATGTGTGTCATTGGCTACTCTGGTCAGAGTGACAGCCTCCGTGACCATAACATCCATAATATCAGGACACTGAGGTGGGCGTGGCCCCAAATTTCTGTCACCGAGCAACAGAGCACCAAATCCCGCCCCTGGTAGAGCAGAGGAACATGGGAGGTCAGAGGTCATGGTTCCCATAATACCCCAGGTGTGTCGGGTGTCGTCAACCACAGCAGAGACGCAGATGCTACAGCCAGAGACCAACACACACCCCTGCATCTATTGGTGAGTGTGTGTGCGTGTGTATTTGTGTGTGTGTGTGTGTATTTGTGCATGTGTGCATGTGTTTGTGTGTGTGTCTCTGTGTGTGTATTTGTGTGTGTGCATGTGTGTCTCTGTGTGTGTATTTGTGCATGTGTGTGTCTGTGTGTGTGTGCGTGTGTGTGCATGTCTCTGTGTGTGTGTATTTGTGTATGTGTGTGTCTCTGTGTGTGCGCGTGTGTGTGCATGTGTGTGTGTGTGTGTCTCTGTGTGTGTATTTGTGTATGTGTGTGTCTCTGTGTGTGCGCGTGTGTGTGCATGTGTGTGTGTGTGTGTCTCTGTGTGTGTATTTGTGTATGTGTGTGTCTCTGTGTGTGTGCGTGTGTGTGCATTTGTGTCTATGTGTGCATATTCGTGTATGTGTGTGTCTCTGTGTGTGTATTTGTGTATGTGTGTGTCTCTGTGTGCGTATTTGTGTATGTGTGTGTCTCTGTGTGTGTGCGTGTGTGTAGGGGTGCAGTGGTCATCTGGGAGTGAGCAGGGAATGCAGCCTCGGACCGGGAGGACCAACCCTCTGTTCAACAATACTCACACCAAAAATACAATACAGTACAACAATGTAAGAGTGTATGTGTGTGTGTGTGTGTGTAAAATAGCAGATCTTGGTTTAGCTCTATGTACATGTGCTCTGCTCTCAGGTTATGTTTGAGTGTGTGTGGGTATAGGCCTACTGTGTACTTAGGGTTACAGTGTGTGGGTATAGGCCTACTGTGTACTTAGGGTTACAGTGTGTGGGTATAGGCCTACTGTGTACTTAGGGTTACAGTGTGTGGGTATAGGCCTACTGTGTACTTAGGGTTACAGTGTGTGTGTGTATAGGCCTACTGTGTACTTAGGGTTACAGTGTGTGGGTATAGACCTACTGTGTACTTAGGGTTACAGTGTGTGTGGGTATAGACCTACTTTGTGTGTGTAACTAGGTTGACAGTGTATGTGTGTGTGTAACTAGGTTGACAGTGTATGTGTGTGTAACTAGGTTGACAGTGTATGTGTGTGTAACTAGATTGACAGTGTATGTGTGTGTAACTAGGTTGACAGTGTATGTGTGTGTGTAACTAGGTTGACAGTGTATGTGTGTGTAACTAGGTTGACAGTGTATGTGTGTGTAACTAGGTTGACAGTGTATGTGTGTGTGTAACTAGGTTGACAGTGTATGTGTGTGTGTAACTAGGTTGACAGTGTTGGTGTGTGTAACTAGGTTGACAGTGTATGTGTGTGTGTGTAACTAGGTTGACAGTGTATGTGTGTGTGTAACTAGGTTGACAGTGTTGGTGTGTGTAACTAGGTTGACAGTGTATGTGTATGTGTAACTAGGTTGACAGTGTTGGTGTGTGTAACTAGGTTGACAGTGTATGTGTGTGTGTAACTAGGTTGACAGTGTATGTGTGTGTGTAACTAGGTTGACAGTGTATGTGTGTGTGTAACTAGGTTGACAGTGTTGGTGTGTGTAACTAGGTTGACAGTGTATGTGTGTGTGTGTAACTAGGTTGACAGTGTATGTGTGTGTGTAACTAGGTTGACAGTGTTGGTGTGTGTAACTAGGTTGACAGTGTATGTGTATGTGTACCTAGGTTGACAGTGAGTCGGACACGCCCCCCGTCCAGCTCCAGTCGGAGCGTGTCGGCTGAGTTCCGTGATGTTGTTGCCATGAGAACACCGTAGGCCCGCTGGGAGCGAAAACGTAGCGACACATCCTCTGCTTCGGTGTGCATCGATACGGGCAACTGGACCTTCATAAACTTACTACCATCATAGGATAGGATGGTCGCATCTAGAGAGGGAGGAGGAGGGAGGAGGGGAAGATATTAATATCAGGCAGTGACCAGTCCAGACCAGACCAGTCCAGATGAGACCACATCAAAGCAGATCAAACCAGTGTCTCCAGTTTGACTTCAATTCCAGAAAATATTCAATTCAAAGCTGTTTTCCGCTGAGAGAGATTGATGGTTCTATATTTGCTCCTCTGCCTCTACCTTTCTCTGATGCTTCAATCTCTCTCTTTCTCTCTCTCTGTCTGTCTGTCTGTCTGTCTGTCTGTCTGTCTGTCTGTCTGTCTGTCTGTCTGTCTGTCTGTCTGTCTGTCTGTCTCTCTTTCCATGGGACACCATTGGTGGCGAAAACAAGAGAACAGGGAGAGAGAGGTCTCACGAATACTAATGAGCTCAGAGTGTGTGTGTGTGAATAAGTGAGTGAATTTCAGAGGGAACCGTAACAGTGAGTGCTCAGTAAAGCGAGCAAGGAGAGAACGGAGAAGAGAGAAGGAGAGATAGGGAGAAGGTGGGAGAGAGAGAAGAAGGGAGAGGGAGAAGGAGAGATAGGGAGAGGGGGAAGGAGAGATAAGGAGAAAGAGAGAGGGTGAAAAGCTAAAATGCTAATGAATCCTCATTAACTGGAGGTTAGCCTGTTACATCATGATAACATAACTAACACCCACACAAACGCACACATACATGTGTATGTGTGCGTTGGAGTAATTTCTTAACAGCTGACTAAATTAAATGAGAAAATGGTGCTTCAGCAGAGCACCTGAGAGAGAGGGGGGAAAGAGAGAAGGAGGGGGTAGAAAGAGAGCAGGTAGAGAGAGAGAGAGGGGGCAGGGAGAGAGAAGGAGGGGGTAGAGAGAGAAGGGGGGTAGAGAGAGAGAGAGAGAGAAGGAGGGGGTAGAGAGAGAGAGGGGGGGCAGAGTGAGAGAGGGGGTAGAGAGATCGGAGGGGGTAGAGAGAGGGGGCAGAGAGAGAGAGAGGGCTGTAGAGAGAGAGAGAGAGGGGCAGAGAGAGAAAGAGGGGGTAGAAAGAGTAAGAGAGGGGGTGGAGAGAAAGAGAGAGAGGTGGTCGAGAGAGCAAGAAGGGGGAGAGAGAGAAAGAGGGGGTGTAGAGAGGGGGGGGGGGTTCTGTACGTTAACACTAGAAGCTTAATACCTAAAATGTATCAATTGAAAGTGTGGGTTAACAGCTCCAATCCAGATGTTGTTGGTCATTACTGAGACGTAGTTGCGAAGCCAGCAGCATACCACCCTTCATCCCACTGCTGACTTGCTTCTGAAGCTCAGCAGGGTTGTTCCTGGTTGGTCCCTGGATGGGAGACCAGATGCTGCTGGTCCCAATGCCCCAAGGCAGTGACTGGGGACACTGCCCTGTGTAGGGTGCCGTCTTTCAGATGGGACGTTAAACGGGTATCCTGACTTTCTGAGGTCATTAAAGATCCCATGGCACTTATCGTAAGAGTAACCCTGGTGTCCTGGCTAAATTCCCAAGCTGTCACTTAATCATCCCCAGCTTACAATTGGCTCATTCATCCCCCTCCTCTCCCCTGTAACTATACCCCAGGTTGTTGCTGTAAATGAGAACGTGTTCTCAGTCAACTTACCTGGTAAAATAAAATGGAATGGAGTGTTTTGAACACTGATGTTAACCTTTCCATTTGTAACTTTTTCAGGCAAGACAGATCTTCCAAAGGTGGTGGAGCGGCAATCTTTACCAAGGAACACCTTCAGTGCTCGGGTGTCCACACCAACTCCACCAAACAATTTGCCTTGCTGGTTTTAAGCAATAAGCTTTCAAACAGCTCTTTGTTGACTGTTGCTGGGTGTTATCGTGCTCCATTAGCACCCAGTCACTGTGTCTGAGGTGCAAAAGGAGCTCCTTAAACTTGACCTCAAAAAAACATCTGGGTCAGATGGTTTAGACCCTTTCTTCTTTAATGTTGCAGCCCCTATCATCACCAAGCCTGTCTCTGACATTTATAACCTGTCTCTCCTTTCCGGGGAGGTTCCCATTGCTTGGAAGGCAGCAACAGTGCATCCTTTATTTAAAGGGGGAGATCAAGCTGATCCTAACTGTTATAGGTCTATTTCTATTTTGACCTGTTTATCAAAAGTGTTGGAAAAACTTGTCAATTATCAACTGACTGGCTTTCTTGATGTCTATAGTGTTCTCTCGGGTATGCAATCTGGTTTCCGCTCAGGTTATGGATGTGTCACTATAACCTTAAAGGTACTCAATGATGTCACCATTGCCCTTGATTTTAAGCAATGTTGTGCTGCTATTTTTATTTTCTCGGCCAAAGCTTTTGATACGGTAGACCATTCCATTCTTGTGGGTCGGTTTTGATGTATTGGTGTCTCTGAGGGGTCTTTGGCCTGGTTTGCTAACTACTCTCTCAGATTGCAGTGTATAAAGTCAGAACATCTGCTGTCTCAGCCACTGCCTGTCATCAAGGGAGTACCCCAAGGCTCGATCCTAGGCCCCACACTCTCCTCAATTTACATCAACAACATAGCTCAGGCAGTAGGAAGCTCTCTCATCCATTTATATGCAGCTGATACAGTCTTATACTCAGCTGATCCCTCCCTGGATTTTGTGTTAAATGCTCTACAACAACGCTTTCTTAGTGTCCAACAAGCTTTCTCTACCCTTAACCTTGTTCTGAACACCTCCAAAACACAGGTCATGTGGTTTGGTAAGGAGAATGCCCCTCTCCCCACAGGTGTGATTACTACCTCTGAGGGTTTAGAGCTTGAGGTAGTCACCTCATACAAGTATTTGGGAGTATGGCTAGACAATACACTGTCCTTCTCTCAGAACATATCAAAGCTGCAGGCTAAAGTTAAATCTAGACTTGGTTTCCTCTATCGTAATCACTCCTCTTTCACCCCAGCTGCAAAACTATCCCTGATTCAGATTACCTTCCTACCCATGCTAGATTACGGAGACGTACTTTATAGATCGGCAGGTAAGGGTGCTCTTGAGCGGCAAGATGTTCTTTACCATTCGGCCATCAGATTTGCCACCAATGCTCATTATAGGACACATCACTGCACTCTATACTCCTCTGTAAACTGGTCATCTCTGTATACCTGTTGCAAGACCCACTGGTTGATTTATTTATTATTTATAAAACACTTAGACCTCAGTCCCCCTATCTGAGATGTCTAATGCATCCCTCATCCTCCACATACAACACCCGTTCTGTCAGCCATAATCTGTTAAAGGTCCCCAAAGCACACACATCCCTGGGTCGCTCCTCTTTTCAGTTCGCTGAAGCTAGAGAATGGAGCTCAAATTGGACAGTTTTATCTCCATCTCTACATTGGAAGACTCAAACATGGACATTCTTACTGACACTTGTGGTTACTTCGCGTGATGTATTGTTGTCTCTACCTTCTTGCCCTTTGTGCTGTTGTCTGTGCCTAACAATGTTTGTACCATGTTTGTGCTGCTACCATGTTGTGTTGTCCTGTGTTGCTGCCATGCTATGTTGTTGTCTTAGGCCTCTCTTTATGTAGTGTTATGGTGCCTCTCTTGTCGTGATGTGTGTTTTGTCCCATATTTATATTGTATTTATTTTTTATTTTTAATCCCAGCCCCCGTCCCCGCAGGAGGCCTTTTGCCTCTTAGTAGGTCGTCATTGTAAATAAGAATTGGTTCTTAGCTGACTTGCCTAGTTAAATAAAGGTTAAATAAAAAGAGAGAGAGAAATGGGGGGGTAGAGAGAGTTACTTTTTTATTGTTTATTTCACTTTTGTTTATTATCTATTTCACTTGCTTTGGCAATGATAACATATGTTTCCCATGCCAAAAAAGCCCTTGAATTGAATTGAGAGAAAAATAGAAAGAGAGGGGCAGAGAGAGAGAGAGAGACAGAGAGAGAAAGAGGGGGGTAGAGAGGGAGGGAGAGATGGGAGATGGAGAAGGAGGGATGCTGATGAAGGCAGTAAGTGTGAACGTGTCCTTGTGACGACAGCTCTGGAATAAAGCTGAAGAAACAAACAGCTCTGAGAGAAAATTTGGAACAAAAAGAGAGAGAGAGGGATGGAGGGATGGCGAGAGATGGGAGAGAGAGAGAGAGGGATGGAGGGATGCGAGAGATGGGAGAGAGAGAGAGAGGGATGGAGGGATGGCAAGAGATGGGAGAGAGAGAGAGAGAGAGAGAGGTAGAACCACAGGTAGAAGGTGGGAGCAATCACTCTCTCCAACTGTTTCTCCATCTGTCCCTCCTTCTACTGAACCACCAGTTACTGAGGCTGATTCTCTCTCTCTTTTTCACACATTGTTCAATTTTCATCTCCCTATAGAGGACAGATCTGAGGTGTGTGTATTTGTTAGATATGGGAAGACTAATAATTATCGTGGTAACAGAATCCGCTGCTTCACACTGACACCAGGATCTCTCTCCTCCCTCTCCCTGACTCATCTCTTTTCTTTTCTCCAAACTGTCTCTCACTTCATCTTTCCCTCGGTCTCTTAGGGATTCTATTCATCCATCCCTCACTCAATCATCCCTCTTGGTCTGTCTCTTTTTCTATGTTTTCTCTCTCTCCATGACTCCCTCCTCCCCGTTCCCTCCCTCATCCCTCACAGCGACGCTCTCTCTCCATCCCTCCCTCCTCCTCTCTCTCCATCCCTCCCTCCTACCTACCCTCTTCTCTCCATCCCTCCATCCTTCCCTCTCTCTCACCCATCTCTCCCTCCACTCTCTCATCCCTCCCTCCCCCTCTCTCCATCCCTCCCTCTTTCCCCCTTTCTCTATCCCTCCCTCTTTCCATCTCTCCTCCCTCCCCTTCTCTCCATCTCTCCCTCCTACCCCTCTCTCCATCCCTCCCTCCTCCCCTCCCCTCTCTCTCCATTCCTCCCTCTATCCCCCTTGCTCTATCCCCTCTCTCTCCATCCCTCCCCCTCTCTCCATCCCTCCCTCCTCCCCCATCTCCCCTCCTCTCTCTCCATCCCTCCCACCCTTCTCCCCCTCCCTCCATCCCTCCCTCTTTCCCCCTCTCTCCATCTCTCCCTCCTCCCCAATCTCTCCATCCCTCCTCTTTCCCCCTCTCTCCCTCCTCCCCACTCTCTCCATCCCTCCCTCCTCCCCCTCTCTCCATCCCTCCCTCTTTCCCCCTCTCTCCATCCCTCCATCTTTCCCCCTCTCTCCATCTCTCCCTCCTCCCCCTCTCTCCATGCCTCCATCTTTCCCCCTCTCTCCATCCCTCCCTCCTCCCCCTCTCTCCATCCCTCCCTCCTCCCCCTGACTCCATCCCTCCCTCTTTCCCCCTCTCTCCATCTCTCCCTCCTCCCCAATCTCTCCATCCCTCCCTCTTTCCCCCTCTCTCCATCTCTCCCTCCTCCCCACTCTCTCCATCCCTCCCTCCTCCCCCTCTCTCCATCCCTCCCTCTTTCCCCCTCTCTCCATCCCTCCGTCTTTCCCCCTCTCTCCATCCCTCCCTCTTTCCCCTCTCTCCATCCCTCCGTCTTTCCCCCTCTCTCCATCCCTCCCTCCTCCCCTCTCTCCATCCCTCCCTCCTCCCCTGACTCCATCCCTCCGTCTTTCCCCCTCTCTCCATCCCTCCCTTCTCCCCCTCTCTCCATCTCTCCCTCCTCCCCACTCTCTCCATCCCTCCCTCTTTCCCCCTCTCTCCACCCCTCCGTCTTTCCCCCTCTCTCCATCCCTCCCTCCTCCCCCTCTCTCCATCCCTCCCTCCTCCCCCTCACTCCATCCCTCCGTCTTTCCCCCTCTCTCCATCCCTCCCTTCTCCCCCTCTCTCCATCTCTCCCTCCTCCCCACTCTCTCCATCCCTCCCTCTTTCCCCCTCTCTCCATCCCTCCGTCTTTCCCCCTCTCTCCATCCCTCCCTCCTCCCCCTCTCTCCATCCCTCCCTCTCTCCCCCTCTCTCCATCCCTCCCTCTCTCCATCCCTCCCTCTCTCCCCCTCTCTCCATCCCTCCCTCTCTCCATCCCTCCCTCTCTCCCCCTCTCTCCATCCCTCCCTCTCTCCATCCCTCCCTCTCTCCCCCTCTCTCCATCCCTCCCTCTCTCCATCCCTCCCTCTCTCCCCCTCTCTCTCCATCCCTCCCTCTCTCCATCCCTCCCTCTTTCCCCCTCTCTCCATCCCTCCCTCCTCCCCCTCTCTCCATCCCTCCCTCCTCCCCTCTCTCCATCCATCCCTCCTCCCCCTCTCCTCACCTCTCCCTCCTCCCCCTCCCTCTCTCCCCTCTCTCCATCCCTCCTCCCCCTCTCCTCACCTCTCTCACAGGCCGGTCCCAGGTATCCGGTCCCAGAGCAGTCACACACATATCTGTTCCAGCCCTCCCTGCAGAGGTCAGAAGTTGGGGTTAATGGTCAAGTCAAGGGTCATGCCAGAGTAGATAAAACTACAGATACACTGTAATTCTTCAATTCACCATTCGCTAAGCACCGCCCCCTTGGTTACTGTTGCAACTTGGGTAAAAAATAAATTCAGTAGAGCCCAATTCCCCATTCAACCACTGGGAAAATCCCCTCACAATGATCTCAAACTGTGTTTTTAACACACAATAAAATGAAACACACACTACCCATCGATAATCAGGAGACTCTCTGGGAAGTTGTGGTGGACTGCCATTACACTTGCTTTACGGGAACCTGGTCAAATTAAGTTTGTAGTGTGGCTAGCCACTGGATAGCTGTGAATTCACTGTCAGTATGCAATCTAAGGTACTAACCATTTCTGGAGCTAACTAGTACTCTCAAATTGTATCCTGATGTCAACAGCAGATGAGAATTATATTCATAGTATAGCTAACTAACCTAGCTAACATACATTTGGAGAAAACAACTTATAACAACTGGCTAGCTAGCTAGTGTTAGCAACATTTTCAATGCTGGTCATGCAATGAGAGCTAACTAACCAGATCGCAAACAATGCAACAAAATTATAATTTCGGATTTGAAAAATACTCAATCTACAGCATTTCAGGAATCAATCAGTTTTTTTCCATTGCCCTCATTGGCTTTCATGCGTTTGAAACATACGGTCTATCTATGGTTTAAAACGAGAGCTTGTTCTAGGCGTTGGACTCGAGCTTGGTTAGCGACAGTTGTCCACCGAAGCACTGAGATTGGTTGTCCAAAATTCTGGGGCGGGCTTAGCGAAGGGTCAATTCAAGGTGCTTTATTGACATGAAAAACATTCTTTAAATATGCCTAATAGTCTTCTCTCAGTCTAGAACTTAGTTCAAAGTGCAGGGAGTCCTTTAGAAACAGTCAAGCACACATCTACATAGTCCCGTACTGTACAGTAGACCTGACTTGAGTAAGTAGCTGCGTTACCTGCAGGTGGCGCTGTGTTGGCAGGGGTTGGACAGACACTGTTTAGGGGGCTCTCTGGAGCAGGACGGTTTCACCCCTACAGCCCTCTGAGCCTCAGCCAGACGACGGATGTCCTTACTCTGACCGTCCACAAACAGGTCTCTCACACAGCCCACATATCCATAGTTCAACAACGCTGTCCACACCTACAGGGAAAAGGAGAGACAGGTTACACACACACACACACACACACACACACACACATACATACACATACACATACACATACACATACACACACACACACACACACACACACACACACACACACACTGACCTTAACCCAAAAAACTAACCCTAATCCTAAACATAACCCTAGCTCCTAACCCTAAGACTAACCCTAGCTCCTAATCCTAACCCTTAACCTATTTCTAGACTAAACCCTAAACCCTAAACCCCCTAGAAATAGCATTTGACGTTGTGGGGACTAACAAAATGTCCCCAGTTGGTCAAATTGTTGTTTGTTTACTATTCTCGTAAGGACTTCGGGTCCCCAACAGAATAGTTAAACACGTCCACACACACACACACGCACATAAACAAATGCACACACACACCTCAGTAGGAAAGATGAGTCCTTGGCGGTCCTCCGGTAATCCTCCCAGGTACAGGATATCATCCAGGTCTAGAATCTCACTGTCCCCTGGAGCGGTGTACGCTGTACGCTGTGAGTTCACTGAGATAGTACCTACACACACACACACACACACACACACACATACAAGGTTAGGGTTAAGAGGGATCAATGATTAGGGTGCTCTGACACTGACCGTAAGTCGCTCAGAATGAGTCTGCTAAATGGCTCAAATGTTAATGTAAAGGTTAAGTTACCTTTCCCACTGACCACTTGCCAGGCCGTCATTATAAATAAGAATGGCTGTTAATCGGTTAAAGGGGAAATAAAATCAGACACCTGAGCGCCCGTCCCTCTGGAAGTCGACGTGGTACCACTCGCCATCGTTGACTTTCCTGTCGATGGCCTTGGTCTTGGTGGTTCCTGAGCCCATGTCCAACAGAAGATACAGGTGACCATCCAGCATCTCGATGGCAAAGAAATCCACCTGCAACAGAAACGGCAACAATAGAAAAAACAGCACAATATGAACATCAGCACCGACACCAGTATCAACACCGACACCAGTATCAACATCAACACCAGTATAAACATCAACACCAACACCAGTATAAACACCGACACCAGTATCAACACCGACACCAGTATCAACATCAACACCAACAACAGTATCAACATCAACACCAGTATCAACATCAACACCAGTATCAACATCAACACCAACAACAGTATCAACATCAACACCAGTATAAACATCAACACCAGTATAAACATCAGCACCGACACCAGTATAAACATCAACACCAGTATAAACATCAACACCAACAACAGTATCAACATCAACACCAGTATCAACATCAACACCAACAACAGTATCAACATCAACACCAGTATAAACATCAGCACCGACACCAGTATAAACATCAACACCAACACCAGTATAAACATCAACACCAACACCAGTATCAACATCAACACCAGTATCAACATCAACACCAGTATAAACATCAACACCAACACCAGTATCAACATCAACACCAGTATCAACATCAACACCAACACCAGTATAAACATCAGCACCGACACCAGTATCAACACCGACACCAGTATCAACACCGATACCAGTATCAACACCGACACCAGTATCAGCACCGACACCAGTATCAACATCAACATCAACACCAGTATCAACATCAGCACCGACACCAGTATCAACATCAACACCGACACCAGTATCAACATCAACATCAACACCAGTATCAACATCAACACCGACACCAGTATAAACACCAACATCAACATCAGTATCAACATCAACACCAGTATAAACACCAACATCAACACCAGTATAAACATAAAACACCAACACCAGTATAAACACCAACAACAGTATAAACATCAACACCAGTATAGACATCAACACCAGTATAGACATCAACACCAGTATAAACATCAACACCAGTATAAACATCAACAACAGTATCAACATCAACACCAGTATAAACATCAACAACAGTATAAACACCAACACCAGTATCAACATCAACACCAACAACAGTATAAACATAAACCCCAACACCAGTATAAACATCAACACCAGTATAAACATCAACACCAGTATAAACATCAACACCAGTATAAACATCAACACCAGTATAAACATCAACACCAACACCAGTATAAACATCAACACCGTATCAACACCAACAACAGTATAAACATCAACACCAACACCAGTATAAACATAAACACCAACAACATCAAAACCAACACCAGTGTCGTGTCTTTGGCATCATTAAACTGAAGATGAATCTTTATCAACAATTCTCTGTAATTATTATTACGTGATTAAACTACTTAATCATGTAAATGTAATTAACTAGGAAGTTGGGGCACCAAGGAAAATATTCAGAATACAAAGTTATAATTTTCCTAATATAACTTTCAGATATTAATATCTGATCACTTAGTCTTCTGATTAATGAATTCTTCTTTACCTCACGTTAGTCTCATTCCTAATGTTGTAAATTGTTGGTTATCTGCACGAACCCAGTCTTCACTATGAGTCATCCATACATCAATTGTCTTAAATCACTTATTTACTAACTAAGTAATTCACAGTAATGCATAAACAAACAGTAGATAGTTACAAGGAAATGATAGCAGAGTTTCCCTAGTGGGAAACATCAACATCAACACCAGTATAAACATCAACACCAGTATCAACATCAACACCAGTATAAACATCAGCACCGACACCAGTATAAACATCAACACCAGTATAAACATCAACACCAACAACAGTATCAACATCAACACCAGTATCAACATCAACACCAACAACAGTATCAACATCAACACCAGTATAAACATCAGCACCGACACCAGTATAAACATCAACACCAACACCAGTATAAACATCAACACCAACACCAGTATCAACATCAACACCAGTATCAACATCAACACCAGTATAAACATCAACACCAACACCAGTATCAACATCAACACCAGTATCAACATCAACACCAACACCAGTATAAACATCAGCACCGACACCAGTATCAACACCGACACCAGTATCAACACCGATACCAGTATCAACACCGACACCAGTATCAGCACCGACACCAGTATCAACATCAACATCAACACCAGTATCAACATCAGCACCGACACCAGTATCAACATCAACACCGACACATCAGTATCAACATCAACATCAACACCAGTATCAACATCAACACCGACACCAGTATAAACACCAACATCAACATCAGTATCAACATCAACACCAGTATAAACACCAACATCAACACCAGTATAAACATAAAACACCAACACCAGTATAAACACCAACAACAGTATAAACATCAACACCAGTATAGACATCAACACCAGTATAGACATCAACACCAGTATAAACATCAACACCAGTATAAACATCAACAACAGTATCAACATCAACACCAGTATAAACATCAACAACAGTATAAACACCAACACCAGTATCAACATCAACACCAACAATAGTATAAACATAAACCCCAACACCAGTATAAACATCAACACCAGTATAAACATCAACACCAGTATAAACATCAACACCAGTATAAACATCAACACCAACACCAGTATAAACATCAACACCAGTATCAACACCAACAACAGTATAAACATCAACATCAACACCAGTATAAACATCAACACCAACACCAGTATAAACATCAACACCGGTATCAACACCAACAACAGTATAAACATCAACACCAACACCAGTATAAACATAAACACCAACAACATCAAAACCAACACCAGTGTCGTGTCTTTGGCATCATTAAACTGAAGATGAATCTTTATCAACAATTCTCTGTAATTATTATTACGTGATTAAACTACTTAATCATGTAAATGTAATTAACTAGGAAGTTGGGGCACCAAGGAAAATATTCAGAATACAAAGTTATAATTTTCCTAATATAACTTTCAGATATTAATATCTGATCACTTAGTCTTCTGATTAATGAATTCTTCTTTACCTCACGTTAGTCTCATTCCTAATGTTGTAAATTGTTGGTTATCTGCACGAACCCAGTCTTCACTATGAGTCATCCATACATCAATTGTCTTAAATCACTTATTTACTAACTAAGTAATTCACAGTAATGCATAAACAAACAGTAGATAGTTACAAGGAAATGATAGCAGAGTTTCCCTAGTGGGAAACATCAACATCAACACCAGTATAAACATCAACACCAGTATCAACATCAACACCAGTATAAACACCAACACCAGTATAAAAATCAACACCAACACCAGTACAAACATCAACACCAGTATCAACATCAACACCAGTATCAACATCAACACCGACACCAGTATCAACATCAACACCAGTATAAACATCAACATCAACATCAGTATCAACATCAACATCAGTATAAACATCAACACCAGTATAAACATCAACACCGACACCAGTATCAACATCAACACCGACACCAGTATCAACATCAACATCAACACCAGTATCAACATCAACATCAACACCAGTATCAACATCAACACCAGTATCAACATCAACATCAACACCAGTATCAACATCAACATCAACACCAGTATCAACATCAACACCAGTATCAACATCAACACCAGTATCAACATCAACACCGACACCAGTATCAACATCAACACCGACACCAGTATCAACATCAACATCAACACCAGTATCAACATCAAAATTAACACCAGTATCAACATCAACATCAACACCAGTATCAACACCAGTATCAACATCAACATCAGTATCAACATCAACATCAACACCAGTATAAACATCAACACCGACACCAGTATCAACATCAACACCGACACCAGTATCAACATCAACATCAACACCAGTATCAACATCAACATCAACACCAGTATCAACATCAACACCAGTATCAACACCAGTATCAACATCAACATCAACACCAGTATCAACATCAACATCAACACCAGTATCAACATCAACACCAGTATAAACATCAACACCAGTACAAACATCAACACCAGTATAAACATCAACACCAGTAAAAACATCAACACCAGTATAAACATCAACACCAGTACAAACACCAACACCAGTATCAACACCAACACCAGTATAAACATCAACACCGACACCAGTATCAACATCAACACCGACACCAGTATCAACATCAACACCAGTATAAACATCAACACCGACACCAGTAGAAACATCAACACCGACACCAGTACAAACATCAACACCAACACCAGTACAAACATCAACACCAACACCAGTATAAACACCAACATCAACACCAGTATAAACACCAACATCAACACCAGTAGAAACATCAACACCAGTATAAACACCAACACCAGTACAAACACCAACACCAGTACAAACACCAACACCAGTACAAACATCAACACCAACACCAGTATAAACATCAACACCGACACCAGTATAAACATCAACACCAGTATAAACATCAACACCGACACCAGTATCAACATCAACACCAGTATAAACATCAACACCAGTATAAACATCAACACCAGTACAAACATCAACACCAGTACAAACATCAACACCAGTATAAACATCAACACCAACACCAGTATCAACACCAACACCAGTATAAACATCAACACCGACACCAGTATCAACATCAACACCAGTATAAACACCAACACCAGTATCAACATCAACACCAGTATAAACATAAACACCAACACCAGTATAAACATCAACACCGACACCAGTATAAACACCAACACCAGTATCAACATCAACACCAGTATAAACATCAACACCAGTATAAACATCAACACCAGTAAAGACATCAACACCAGTATCAACATCAACACCAACACCAGTATAAACATCAACACCAGTATAAACATCAACACCAGTATAAACATCAACACCAGTATAAACATCAACACCAACACCAGTATCAACACCAACACCAGTATAAACATCAACATCAACACCAGTATCAACATCAACACCAGTATCAACATCAACATCAACAACAGTATAAACATCAACATCAACACCGACACCAGTATAAATACCAACACCAACAACAGTATAAACATCAACACCAGTATAAACATCAACATCAACACCAGTATAAACATCAACAACAGTATAAACACCAACACCAGTATAAACATCAACAACAAAATCTGTGATTGATTGGTCTATCATGCATCGATGCAAGCTTCAACGGGGCGGCAGGGTAGCCTAGTGTGGATATCTCACGTTGCCTATTTATATCTCACGTTGCCTATTTATATCTCATATGTTGCCTATTTATATCTCACGTTGCCTATTTATATCTCATATGTTGCCTATTTATATCTCATATGTTGCCTATTTATATCTCACGTTGCCTATTTATATCTCATATGTTGCCTATTTATATCTCACGTTGCCTATTTATATCTCACGTTGCCTATTTATATCTCACGTTGCCTATTTATATCTCATATGTTGCCTATTTATATCTCACGTTGCCTATTTATATCTCACGTTGCCTATTTATATCTCACGTTGCCTATTTATATCTCATATGTTGCCTATTTATATCTCATATGTTGCCTATTTATATCTCACATTGCCTATTTATATCTCATACGTTGCCTATTTATATCTCATACGTTGCCTATTTATATCTCATATGTTGCCTATTTATATCTCATATGTTGCCTATTTATATCTCACGTTGCCTATTTATATCTCACGTTGCCTATTTATATCTCATATGTTGCCTATTTATATCTCATATGTTGCCTATTTATATCTCACGTTGCCTATTTATATCTCACGTTGCCTATTTATATCTCATGTGTTGCCTATTTATATCTCACGTTGCCTATTTATATCTCATATGTTGCCTATTTATATCTCACGTTGCCTATTTATATCTCACGTTGCCTATTTATATCTCATATGTTGCCTATTTATATCTCATATGTTGCCTATTTATATCTCATATGTTGCCTATTTATATCTCACGTTGCCTATTTATATCTCACGTTGCCTATTTATATCTCATATGTTGCCTATTTATATCTCATATGTTGCCTATTTATATCTCACATTGCCTATTTATATCTCATACGTTGCCTATTTATATCTCATACGTTGCCTATTTATATCTCATATGTTGCCTATTTATATCTCATATGTTGCCTATTTATATCTCACGTTGCCTATTTATATCTCATATGTTGCCTATTTATATCTCATATGTTGCCTATTTATATCTCATATGTTGCCTATTTATATCTCATATGTTGCCTATTTATATCTCACGTTGCCTATTTATATCTCATATGTTGCCTATTTATATCTCACGTTGCCTATTTATATCTCACGTTGCCTATTTATATCTCACGTTGCCTATTTATATTTCATATGTTGCCTATTTATATCTCATATGTTGCCTATTTATATCTCACATTGCCTATTTATATCTCATACGTTGCCTATTTATATCTCATATGTTGCCTATTTATATCTCACATTGCCTATTTATATCTCATACGTTGCCTATTTATATCTCATACGTTGCCTATTTATATCTCATATGTTGCCTATTTATATCTCACGTTGCCTATTTATATCTCACGTTGCCTATTTATATCTCATACGTTGCCTATTTATATCTCACGTTGCCTATTTATATCTCATATGTTGCCTATTTATATCTCATGTGTTGCCTATTTATATCTCATATGTTGCCTATTTATATCTCATATGTTGCCTATTTATATCTCATACGTTGCCTATTTATATCTCATATGTTGCCTATTTATATCTCACGTTGCCTATTTATATCTCATATGTTGCCTATTTATATCTCATGTGTTGCCTATTTATATCTCATATGTTGCCTATTTATATCTCATATGTTGCCTATTTATATCTCACGTTGCCTATTTATATCTCATATGTTGCCTATTTATATCTCATATGTTGCCTATTTATATCTCATATGTTGCCTATTTATATCTCATATGTTGCCTATTTATATCTCACGTTGCCTATTTATATCTCATATGTTGCCTATTTATATCTCACGTTGCCTATTTATATCTCACGTTGCCTATTTATATCTCATATGTTGCCTATTTATATCTCATATGTTGCCTATTTATATCTCATATGTTGCCTATTTATATCTCATATGTTGCCTATTTATATCTCATATGTTGCCTATTTATATCTCATATGTTGCCTATTTATATCTCATGTTGCCTATTTATATCTCATACGTTGCCTATTTATATCTCATACGTTGCCTATTTATATCTCATATGTTGCCTATTTATATCTCACGTTGCCTATTTATATCTCACGTTGCCTATTTATATCTCATACGTTGCCTATTTATATCTCACGTTGCCTATTTATATCTCATATGTTGCCTATTTATATCTCATGTGTTGCCTATTTATATCTCATATGTTGCCTATTTATATCTCATACGTTGCCTATTTATATCTCATATGTTGCCTATTTATATCTCACGTTGCCTATTTATATCTCATATGTTGCCTATTTATATCTCATGTGTTGCCTATTTATATCTCATATGTTGCCTATTTATATCTCATATGTTGCCTATTTATATCTCACGTTGCCTATTTATATCTCACGTTACCTATTTATATCTCACGTTGCCTATTTATATCTCATATGTTGCCTATTTATATCTCATATGTTGCCTATTTATATCTCATATGTTGCCTATTTATATCTCACGTTGCCTATTTATATCTCATACGTTGCCTATTTATATCTCATATGTTGCCTATTTATATCTCATATGTTGCCTATTTATATCTCACGTTGCCTATTTATATCTCATATGTTGCCTATTTATATCTCATATGTTGCCTATTTATATCTCATATGTTGCCTATTTATATCTCACGTTGCCTATTTATATCTCATATGTTGCCAATTTATATCTCATATGTTGCCTATTTATATCTCATATGTTGCCTATTTATATCTCATATGTTGCCTATTTATATCTCATATGTTGCCTATTTATATCTCACGTTGCCTATTTATATCTCATATGTTGCCTATTTATATCTCATATGTTGCCTATTTATATCTCATATGTTGCCTATTTATATCTCACACTGCCTATTTACAATATTTGATCTTAATACAGTAATAAATATCCACTAGCCCATAGTAAGTCAGTAGGGCTAGCTGGCTAGCTTACTGCAGTTAGTTAGCCAAAGAGCCACTAATATTCGTTGCTAGCTAGCTACATACAAAGAGTTGACATCTACCTTGCATAAAATTTGTTTTAGGTCATTTTTGCCCGTTAAACTATCTGGTTAGGTACATTATTACGATTCACATATAGATAGCTGATAGGTATGAAGTAAAACGTTTGCTTTGTGTACATATTGTTTGGTCTCTATTGTTGTCATTGTCCTGGTTGGAAGAAGGTTCAGTAAATGGGGAGGTGCAGCGTGAGGTAATACAGTAGGGGGAGTCCTTCTCAAATGGAAGGTTTTATGTGTTCTCCACACTCTCGTCCTCATAAGAACGTAATCAAGAGAACGTCCTTGGAGAATGCACTCGGCGCATGAGAGTGTGAAGCACGGTAGTACGTATATTGAGAAACATCCAATGTGTGCTTGGTCAGCGTGTGTCTCCTTACCTTTAGGGTGGGGGGTGTGCGGGGGTCCTTGCGTTGCTGTTGCCGTGGTTTCCCGTGGCTGAAGAGCATCAGTCCGTTGGGTTCTGTCGTTCTAAAGTCAAAGGAGATTGACCCCGCCTTCTTGGCGCTCCACTTGCTCAATGCCACAAACGACTCTGGGGTGTCAAAGGTCACGGGATCGAGGGTCGCCACGCTCTCGCACTTAAACGCCACTATACCGCTCACCTGATGGATGGGAAAGTTTGTTAAGTTAGTTGGTTTCTCTCAATGATTTATTCTTTATTTAGTATGTTACTTATTTTCTTCAGGCCCCAAATCAAATGTTAAAAATGCCACACGTTAAATTGAAACAATAAAATAGAGTGAAAAACTGAGTAATAGGGCTGTGTTGCAATGGACTACTTAAGGGTTAGGGTGTGATTTGAGACCAGCCAATAAGACCAGCCAATAAGAAACTATGGTGTATATTACCTTCATCTTAGCATCTCCCTGCTTAGCCAGCCGAGACAGCTCCAACCGTACATCATTGTTCTTATACACCACCTAGAGGTCAGGGTTGAGGGGTCAGGGCAGGGGTGAGGGAAGGAGGTTATTAAGGCTGAGAGGAAGAGTGCAAATGAATGGTCTTGTATCTCCTCTCTCCTTGTCTCCTCTACTTCAGTCACAGAAGAAAGCAAAGCCTCAGTTATCACTGTCATGTTGCTTCCACCAAACCTGTGTTTCAATACCAGTCTAGATGAAGGAGAGGAGATGAGGAGGGGAAATGAGGTGAGGAGAGGACATGAGGAGAGGACAAGAGGAGAGGAAGAACTAATGAGATGCAGCCTTTTATGTGTGTATGTGTGTGTGTGTGTGTGTGAGTGTGCATAAGTTTGTGTGTTGGTGCGCATGAAATATTGCACAGGGCTGATGATCAGTCATGCGAGTGTGTTCCGTCGTACATCTTAATTATTTCCTATGGATTAGCATACGATCACATTAGATATGTAAATGACAGCAGCATGCCTACAACACCATCAGTCCCAATCAACCGCACGTACACGCGCGAATGACTGCACGCACGCACGCACACACACACACTACTAATGATATCACCGTTGGCAAATCATCTGTCTGTTTGTTTGTGTGTGTGTGTGTGTGTGCCATTGGCGCATTTGGAGCAGAGCGGATGGATAGAGGGTCTCGGTGGCAGAGCCAATTAGCATGTTAGCGCTTAGCGCTGCGTCTGCTCCCTCAGCAACACTCATCACTGATTCTCTCAGATTCTGAAGACTGCAGAGGGAGAGTGGGTGTGTGTGCCACTGCCAAATGTGTGTGTGTATCTCTGTGTCTTATTACCGTATATACTGTATAAGATGTGTGTATCTCTCTGTGTCTTATTACCGTATATACTGTATAAGATGTGTGTGCATCTCTCTGTGTCTTATTACCGTATATACTGTATAAGGTGTGTATCTCTCTGTGTACATTATTACTGTATTTACTGTATGAGATGTGTGTTTATCTCTGTGTCTTATTACAGTATACACTGTATGAGATGTGTGTGCATTTCTCTGTATGTTATTACCGTATTTACTGTATGAGATGTGTGTGTATGTGTGTACATTATTACCGTATATACTGTATGAGATGTGTGTGTCTCTGTGTAGATTATTACTGTATATACTGTATGAGATGTGTGTGCATCTCTCTGTGTCTTATTACAGTATATACTGTATAAGATGTGTGTATCTCTCTGTGTCTTATTACCGCATATACTGTATAAGATGTGTGCATCTGTCTGTGTACATTATTACCGCATTTACTGTATGAGATGTGTGTGTATCTGTGTACATTATTACCGTATATACTGTATAAGATGTGTGTGTCTCTGTGTACATTATTACCGTATATACTGTATAAGATGTGTGTGTATCTGTGTACATTACCGTATATACTGTATGAGATGTGTGTGTATCTGTGTACATTATTAACATATATACTGTATGAGATGTGTGTGTATCTGTGTACATTACCGTATATACTGTATGAGATGTGTGTGCACCTCCCTGTGTACATTATTACCATATATACTGTATGAGATGTGTGTGTATCTGTGTACATTATTACCGTATATACTGTATGAGATGTGTGTGCATCTCTCTGTGTCTTATTACAGTATATACTGTATAAGATGTGTGTATCTCTGTGTCTTATTACCGTATATACTGTATAAGATGTGTGTGCATCTCTCTGTGTCTTATTACCGTATATACTGTATAAGGTGTGTATCTCTCTGTGTACATTATTACTGTATTTACTGTATGAGATGTGTGTTTATCTCTGTGTCTTATTACAGTATATACTGTATAAGATGTGTGTATCTCTCTGTGTCTTATTACCGTATATACTGTATAAGATGTGTGTGTCTCTGTGTAGATTATTAGCGTAAATACTGTATGAGATGTGTGTGTCTCTGTGTAGATTATTAGCGTAAATACTGTATGAGATGTGTGTGCATCTGTCTGTGTACATTATTACCATATATACTGTATGAGATGTGTGTGTATCTGTGTAGATTATTAGCGTAAATACTGTATAAGATGTGTGTGTCTCTGTGTACATTATTACCGTATATACTGTATAAGATGTGTGTGTATCTGTGTACATTACCGTATATACTGTATGAGATGTGTGTGCATCTCCCTGTGTACATTATTACCATATATACTGTATGAGATGTGTGTGTATCTGTGTACATTATTACCGTATATACTGTATGAGATGTGTATGTATCTGTGTACATTATTACCGTATATACTGTATGAGATGTATCTGTGTACATTATTAACATATATACTGTATGAGATGTGTGTGCACCTCCCTGTGTACATTATTACCATATATACTGTATGAGATGTGTGTGTATCTGTGTACATTATTACCGTATATACTGTATGAGATGTGTGTGCATCTCTCTGTGTCTTATTACAGTATACACTGTATGAGATGTGTGTGCATCTCTCTGTGTCTTATTACAGTATATACTGTATAAGATGTGTGTATCTCTCTGTGTCTTATTACCGTATATACTGTATAAGATGTGTGTGTCTCTGTGTAGATTATTAGCGTAAATACTGTATAAGATGTGTGTGTATCTGTGTACATTACCGTATATACTGTATGAGATGTGTGTGCATCTCCCTGTGTACATTATTACCATATATACTGTATGAGATGTGTGTGTATCTGTGTACATTATTACCGTATATACTGTATGAGATGTGTGTGTATCTGTGTACATTATTACCGTATATACTGTATGAGATGTATCTGTGTACATTATTAACATATATACTGTATGAGATGTGTGTGCACCTCCCTGTGTACATTATTACCATATATACTGTATGAGATGTGTGTGTATCTGTGTACATTATTACCGTATATACTGTATGAGATGTGTGTGTATCTGTGTACATTATTACCATATATACTGTATGAGATGTGTGTGTATCTGTGTACATTACCGTATATACTGTATGAGATGTGTGTGCATCTCCCTGTGTACATTATTACCATATATACTGTATGAGATGTGTGTGTATCTGTGTACATTATTAACATATATACTGTATGAGATGTGTGTGTATCTGTGTACATTATTAACATATATACTGTATGAGGTGTGTGTATCTGTGTACATTATTAACATATATACTGTATGAGATGTGTGTGTATCTGTGTACATTATTAACATATATACTGTATGAGATGTGTGTGCACCTCCCTGTGTACATTATTAACATATATACTGTATGAGATGTGTGTGTATCTGTGTACATTATTAACATATATACTGTATGAGATGTGTGTGTATCTGTGTACAATATTACCGAGTACACTGTATGAGATCATGAACCTGTGGATAAACCTGTAGGCCTAGCTTTGTATGTGACTGTGATATGCGCATATGTAGATGTGTGAATGCATGTGTGTATAATGTATAGATGAGTAAGAGTGGGTTAGTGTGTGTGTGTGTGTGTGTACACCCCACCTCTTTAAGGCAGCCCATAAAGTTGTTGCTAACAGGAGATCCAGGGAGGTCAGCAGTACTGGGACTTCCACCCACGTAGAAGAAATCGTCTGAGCCCAACATGGTGTAGTCTTCCTGGGTGTAGCCCGTAGTGGTCAAGATGCCGTCCACGGAGATGGTCACCTATGCAACAAAGCACAGGGAAAGGGCACGCTATACTCACACCAAACGCAGCGCAACGCGCTATCCTGCCAAATTAGTCTGCCCCCTTACTGACTTGGTAGGTTTCTGGGGAGGTGCTCTGGTCTTGGCTGTGGTTGGTTGGTCAGTTGATTGGATTGATTGGTCAGTTGTATTGAACTGGTCTGTGATTTGATTGGTCTAGCTGTGTTAGGTCTGTGTTCTGATTGGTCTATCTGTTGTTTGGTTTGTGTGATTTTTCTGTGTTTTTCTGTTCTTTTTTATTTGTCTAGCGTGTTTGGACCTGTTTCCTGTCTGTGTGATGAGGTGGTTTGGGCTTGTTAGAGTATTACGGAACCAACTCTGTTCTCAGGGCAGCAGATCTGTCCTGCAGGCAGAACAAATACAAATCTGAGTCCAAGTCTGTGTCCTTTATACTCAAGTTCGAGTCGAGTCACGAGTCCCTTGATTGGGCTAAAAAGGCTGCAGTCCAAAAATCTTTCAAGATAAGTTCCTAATTTAAAATATCTAGCTAATACTGAAGCTACCTCAAATGTCCTGTTGAACCACCTGGTACTCCACCCTGTACTGTAGAGACTCCTGCCCTACTGTATGTACATAGTCATTGAACTTTAATAATGTTTACATACTGTTCCACCCACTTTACACAGGGCCTTCAGAAAGTATTCATACCCCTTGATTTAGTCCACATTTTGTTCTTTTACAGCCTGAATTCAAAATGGATTAAATAGATTTTTTTTCTCTCAAACAGGTTTTCAGAAATGTTGTCACATTAAAAAAATTTAAAAAATACATAACTATTCACATCCTTGACTTAATACTTTGTAGAAGCACCTTTGGCGGCGATTACAGCTTTGAGTCGTCTTGGGCATGTCTGTATCAGCTTCGAGTCGTCTTGGGCATGTCTGTATCAGCTTCGAGTCGTCTTGGGCATGTCTGTATCAGCTTCGAGTCGTCTTGGGCATGTCTGTATCAGCTTCGAGTCGTCTTGGGCATGTCTGTATCAGCTTTGAGTCGTCTTGGGCATGTCTGTATCAGCTCCGAGTCGTCTTGGGCATGTCTGTATCAGCTCTGAGTCGTCTTGGGCATGTCTGTATCAGCTTTGAGTCGTCTTGGGCATGTCTGTATCAGCTCTGAGTCGTCTTGGGCATGTCTGTATCAGCTTTGAGTCGTCTTGGGCATGTCTGTATCAGCTTTGAGTCGTCTTGGGCATGTCTGTATCAGCTTTGAGTCGTCTTGGGCATGTCTGTATCAGCTTTGAGTCGTCTTGGGCATGTCTGTATCAGCTTTGAGTCGTCTTGGGCATGTCTGTATCAGCTTTGAGTCGTCTTGGGCATGTCTGTATCAGCTTTGAGTCGTCTTGGGCATGTCTGTATCAGCTTTGAGTCGTCTTGGGCATGTCTGTATCAGCTTTGAGTCGTCTTGGGCATGTCTGTATCAGCTTTGAGTCGTCTTGGGCATGTCTGTATCAGCTTTGAGTCGTCTTGGGCATGTCTGTATCAGCTTTGAGTCGTCTTGGGCATGTCTGTATCAGCTTTGAGTCGTCTTGGGCATGTCTGTATCAGCTTTGAGTCGTCTTGGGCATGTCTGTATCAGCTTTGAGTCGTCTTGGGCATGTCTGTATCAGCTTTGAGTCGTCTTGGGCATGTCTGTATCAGCTCTGAGTCGTCTTGGGCATGTCTGTATCAGCTTTGAGTCGTCTTGGGCATGTCTGTATCAGCTTTGAGTCGTCTTGGGCATGTCTGTATCAGCTTTGAGTCGTCTTGGGCATGTCTGTATCAGCTCTGAGTCGTCTTGGGCATGTCTGTATCAGCTTTGAGTCGTCTTGGGCATGTCTGTATCAGCTTTGAGTCGTCTTGGGCATGTCTGTATCAGCTTTGAGTCGTCTTGGGCATGTCTGTATCAGCTCTGAGTCGTCTTGGGCATGTCTGTATCAGCTTTGAGTCGTCTTGGGCATGTCTGTATCAGCTTTGAGTCGTCTTGGGCATGTCTGTATCAGCTTTGAGTCGTCTTGGGCATGTCTGTATCAGCTCTGAGTCGTCTTGGGCATGTCTGTATCAGCTCTGAGTCGTCTTGGGCATGTCTGTATCAGCTCTGAGTCGTCTTGGGCATGTCTGTATCAGCTCTGAGTCGACTTGGGCATGTCTGTATCAGCTCTGAGTCGTCTTGGGCATGTCTGTATCAGCTCTGAGTCGTCTTGGGCATGTCTGTATCAGCTCTGAGTCGTCTTGGGCATGTCTGTATCAGCTCTGAGTCGTCTTGGGCATGTCTGTATCAGCTCTGAGTCGTCTTGGGCATGTCTGTATCAGCTCTGAGTCGTCTTGGGCATGTCTGTATCAGCTCTGAGTCGTCTTGGGCATGTCTGTATCAGCTCTGAGTCGACTTTGGCATGTCTGTATCAGCTCTGAGTCGTCTTGGGCATGTCTGTATCAGCTCTGAGTCGTCTTGGGCATGTCTGTATCAGCTCTGAGTCGTCTTGGGCATGTCTGTATCAGCTTTGAGTCGTCTTGGGCATGTCTGTATCAGCTTTGAGTTGTCTTGGGCATGTCTGTATCAGCTTTGGATTTGGCGATTTTCTCCTATTCTTTGGCGGTCAATTTTCAAGTCTTTCCACAGATTTTCAATGTGTAATAAGTCAAGGGCTATAAATACATTCTCGAAGGCACTGTATGTATATACTGTATTCTAGTCATGGCTCATCCTATATAACTACTGCTGTACACACCTTTTATATTAATGTACTGTCTATAATGTACAATATATATACATATATATATATATACGTATATATTTATATTCCGGACTCTGACATTGCTCGTTCTGATGCTTCTTAATTAAATTAAATGTTTTGTTTAAAACTTTTCTGGATGATGTGTGTATAGTTTATTTGTATATTTTTTATTATTATTGCTAGGTACTACTGCACTGTTGGAGCTAGAAACACATGCCATGAGAACAACCAAAGGAATAACATTGGTTCTATAAAACGCAAACAAGCTTGCCTAGTTTATTAGCAACAATGGCTAACCCACCGAGTAGATTACAGTAGCATGTGTAGTCAGCTCAGGTTGTAGCTATCTTTAGTATCAGTAGCTAACGAGGATGACCCTGGCAATAGAGCATTAGCATAAGTACCTAACCTAGATGACCCTGGCAATAGAGCATTAGCATAAGTACCTAACCTAGATGACCCTGGCTATAAAGCATTAGCATAAGTACCTAACCTAGATGACCCTGGCTATATAGCATTAGCATAAGTAGCTAACCAGGATTACCCTGGCTATATTGCATTAGCATAAGTAGCTAATCAGGTTATTCAGGCATATGTTGAGGCTCAGCAGCCACAATCTGTTAGTGTATTAGGTATTAGTTAATATTCTGATAGTAAATGGTGTTAGTGCTGTTAGTAGTGTTGAGTTTAGTGATAAATATGATGCTAGTAGTGATGATAGTGTTGAGGGTTGGAGTGTGTGAGGGGTAGGGGTTGTGGGTTAGAGTGTGTGTGGGGAGTTAGTCAGATTAGCAGGTCTGAATGATGTGACACATACACTGACACACACACACTGACACACACAGTGTTAAATGGGTTAGTCATTCCACACACATGCAGCCGCCTCTCGCTGCATGCAGTCAACAGAAAGAGGAAGATAAACAAACAACAACAGAAGAGCCTGGGCTCAGCAGCAGGATGGACAGCATGCAGAGGAGGAATGGAGAAAAAGAATAGGAGAAAATTAAAAAGGGGGAGGGAGGTTGGCCTCTGTCTCTGTGTTAAATGGACAAATCAGAGAGGCAGGACCTGAAGTTGCACCATGCAGGGGGAGCGGCCAATCGCGTGCAGCTGAGGAAAGAGCCAAATCAGGACACGCCTACATGTCAACAATGGGGAGATGGAGTGAACGTCGGAAAAAGGTCAAAGGAAAGGTAGAAAAAAATAGCGGGGCTAGGAGGAGGGGAGTGTTAAGCCGAGAGTACCAACCGCCATCATCCTGTTCTAGTATAGTTTTAGTTGTTCTACGGCTCAGAAAATAACACAGTAACCGAAACTGGGAAAGGATTAGAGTTATATCTACCAAACAATGGAGTTTGTTTACCATAGCGTGTCCAATGCCTGAGTGCTTTGTGGAGACGGGGAGGAAGGAGAGCAACAAGTGTGAACAGAACGACATCCGTAAAGGACAAAGAAAAGGTAGAAGGCCAGTGGAGGTTAGAGAGGAGTGGAGAAGGCTAGGAGAAGGCAACAGGTTAGTAGTATGACACATTCCATGGATGGAGGTTAGTTAGTATTACTAGCAGGTTAGTAAGTACAGTTAGTAGTTAGTGGTTGGTACACACAGGCAAACAGCAGAAGACTACAGTTAGCAGAAGAATAGTGCCCCCAGCCCTGACGCTAATATACACACACACACACACACACACACACACACACACACACACACACACACACACACACACACACACACACACACACACACAGTGAGTTTAAGACAAATACACCCTCTTTCTCTCTCTTTCTCACTCATGCACACACCCTCTCTTTGCCTTTCTTTCCCTCATTCACCCTCTTTATCGCTTTCCCATTCTCTCTATAACCCCCTCTCCCTATAACCCCTCTCCCTATAACCCCTCTCTCTATAACCCCCTCTCTCTATAACCCCCTCTCTCTATAACCCCTCTCTCTATAACCCCTCTCTCTACCCCCTCTCTATAACCCCCCCTCTTTCCATCCCCCTCTATAACCCCGCTCTCTATAACCCCCTCTTTAACCCCCCTCTATAACCCCTCTCTCTATAACCCCCCCCTTTCTATACCCCCTCTTTCTATAACCCCCTCTTTCTATCCCCCCTCTATAACCCCCTCTCTATAACCCCCTCTTTCTATAACCCCCTCTTTCTATACCCTCCTCTCTATAACCCCCTCTTTCTATACCCTCCCTCTCTATAACCCCCTCTCTATAAACCCCCCTCTTTCTATACCCTCCCTCTCTATAACCCCCTCTTTCTATAACCCCCTCTCTATAATCTCCCTCTTTCTATACCCTCCTCTCTATAACCCCCTCTCTTTCTATACCCTCCCTCTCTATAACCCCCTCTTTCTATAACCTCCCTCTCTATAACCCTCTTTCTATACCCTCCCTCTCTATAACCCCTTTCTCTATACCCTCACTCTCTATAACCCCCTCTTTCTATAACCCCTCCCCCTCTATAATCTCCCCTCTTTCTATACCCTCCCTCTCTATAATCTCCCCTCTTTCTATACCCTCCCTCTCTATAACCCCCTCTCTTTCTATACCCTCCCTCTCTATAACCCCCTCTTTTAACTCTCTATAACCCCCTCTCTATAATCTCCCCTCTTTCTATACCCCCCCTCTCTATAACCCCTTTCTCTATACCCTCCCTCTCTATAACCCCCTTTTCATCTCGCCCCTCCCCTGCCGTTGCCAGGTTACCTGTCTCAGGTTGCGTGTGACCTTGACATCGTGCCAGGAGTTATCGTTAAACTTCCCATTAACCGGCTCTACCAGGGCCTCGAAGGCCCCGGACCCCAGGTTGATGACCAGCGACACGGCTCCGTTCTTTAAGGCCAGGTTGACGTAGTCGGCTGATTTGCCCGTGTGGAGCATTAGACCGTTCCTCTGCAGGGTCTTAAAGCTCAGGGTGATCTCATCACTAGAGGACTGGATAGGGCTGGGAGACAGGTCATAGCAGAAATACTCTGACCCCTTAAAGGTTGCTACGTCGTCCTCACGGGCTGGAGGGGGAGGGAGGGAGGTTGGATGGAAGGATGGAGGGATGGGTCAACAAGTGGGGAGAAAGAGAAACAGAGACCAGTCAATGTTGTTAATGTTTTATAATATTTATAATATAACATCATGGACATAATGTTAAATGTGTAAACAGCAATGTTGGTGACAAATGGAAACCTAATAACCTGAGATACGTTCCTATCTTACTCTTTGTTTGCTCATCCAGTAATCTGATATGAGTTGGATGGATCATTCATGAGTGGGTTGACATTCAACCAGCAGGATATGTTGTGATGCTTCGCATTTTGATGCATTCAACAGTCATTATAAAATCTGTCATCTTGTTTAGAAGAATGGTGTGTGTGTGTGTGTGTGTGTGTTCTTAAGTACCTATCAGCAACCAGCCATGCTATATAATTCAGCATAATATAATCAAATGTATGCCAGTGTGTGTAAGTCGCCATTATGTGTGCCAGTGTGTGTGCCAGTGTGTGTGTGTCAGTGGGTGTGCCAGTGTGTGTGTGCCAGTGGGTGTGCCATTATGTGTGCCAGTGTGTGTGCCAGTGTGTGTGTGCCAGTGTGTATGCCAGTGTGTATGCCAGTGTGTGTGTGCCAGTGTGTGTGCCAGTGTGTATGCCAGTGTGTATGCCAGTGTGTGTGTGCCAGTGTGTGTGCCGGTGTGTGTGCCGGTGTGTGTGCCGGTGTGTTTGCCAGTGTGTATGCCAGTGTGTGTGTGCCAGTGTGTGTGCCAGTGTGTATGCCAGTGTGTGTGTGCCAGTGTGTGTGCCAGTGTGTGTGCCAGTGTGTGTGCCAGTGTGTGTGCCAGTGTGTGTGTGCCAGTGTGTGTGTGCCGGTGTGTGTGTGTGCCGGTGTGTGTGCCAGTGTGTTGTGCCAGTGTGTGTGCCAGTGTGTGTGTGCCAATGAAAGTGTGTGCCAGTTGTGGTGTGTGCCAGTGTGTATGCCAGTGTGTGTGCCAGTGTGTGTGCCAATGTGTAATGCCAGTGTGTGTGTGCCAGTGTGTGTGCCAGTGTGTGTGTGAAAGGCATTTGTGTGTGTGTGCCAGTGTGTGTGCCCGTGTGTGTGACAGTGTGTGTGTGCCAGTGTGTGTGCCAGTGTGTGTGAATGTTAATAGAAAGGCATTTGCCAGTGTGTGTGTGCCAGTGTGTGTGCCAGTGTGTGTGCCAGTGTGTGTGTGCCAGTGTGTGTGTGTGTGCCAGTGTGTGTGAATGTTAATAGAAAGGCATTTGCCAGAGTGTGTGTGCCAGTGTGTGTATGCCAGTGTGTGAGAATGTTAATAGAAAGGCATTTGCCTGTGTGTGTGCCAGTGTGTGTGCCCGTGTGTGTGCCAGTGTGTGTGCCAGTGTGTGTGACAGTGTGTGTGCCAGTGTGTGTGTGTGTTTGTGTGTGTGTGTGTCCAGTGTGTGTGAATGTTAATAGAAAGGCATTTGCCAGTGTGTGTGCCAGTGTGTGTGTCTGTGTGTGTCTGTGTGTGTGCCAGTGTGTGTGTGCTGTGTGTGTGTGCCAGTGTGTGTGCCCGTGTGTGTGCCAGTGTGTGTGTGTGTGTAATGTGTGGCATTTGTGTGTCTGTGTGTGTGTGTCTGTGTGATCGTGTGTGTGTGTGTGTGTGTGTCTGTGTGTGTCTGTGTGTATGTGTCTGTGTGTGTGTCTGTGTGTGTGTGTGTGTGTGTGTGTCTGTGTGTGTGTGTCTGTGTGTGTGTGTCTGTGTGTGTGTGTCTGTGTGTGTGTGTCTGTGTGTGTGTGTGTGTGTCTGTGTGTGTGTGTGTGTGTGTCTGTGTGTGTCTGTGTGTGTGTCTGTGTGTGTGTGTGTCTGTGTGTGTGTGTCTGTGTGTGTGTCTGTGTGTGTGTGTGTCTGTGTGTGTCTGTGTGTGTGTCTGTGTGTGTGTGTGTCTGTGTGTGTGTCTGTGTGTGTGTGTGTGTCTGTGTGTCTGTGTGTGTGTGTCTCTGTGTGTGTCTCTGTGTGTGTGTGTCTGTGTGTGTCTGTGTGTGTGTCTGTGTGTGTCTGTGTGTGTGTGTCTGTGTGTGTGTGTCTGTGTGTGTGTGTGTGTGTGTGTGTGTGTGTGTGTGTGTCTGTGTGTGTGTCTGTGTGTGTGTGTGTGTGTGTGTGTGTGTGTCTGTGTGTGTGTCTGTGTGTGTGTCTGTGTGTGTGTCTGTGTGTGTGTGTGTCTGTGTCTGTGTGTGTGTGTCTGTGTGTGTGTCTGTGTGTGTGTGTGTGTGTGTGTCTGTGTGTGTGTGTGTGTGTCTGTGTGTCTGTGTGTGTGTCTGTGTGTGTGTGTGTGTCTGTGTGTCTGTGTGTGTGTGTGTGTGTCTGTGTGTGTGTGTGTGTGTGTGTCTGTGTGTGTGTGTCTGTGTGTGTGTGTGTGTCTGTGTGTGTGTCTGTGTATGTGTGTGTCTGTGTGTCTGTGTGTGTGTGTCTGTGTGTGTGTCTGTGTGTGTGTGTGTGTGTGTGTGTCTGTGTGTGTGTGTGTCTGTGTGTGTGTGTGTGTGTGTCTGTGTGTCTGTGTGTGTGTGTCTGTGTGTGTGTGTGTGTGTCTGTGTGTGTGTCTGTGTGTGTGTGTGTGTGTCTGTGTGTGTGTGTGTGTCTGTGTGTGTGTGTGTGTGTCTGTGTGTGTGTGTCTGTGTGTGTGTCTGTGTGTGTGTGTGTGTCTGTGTGTGTGTCTGTGTGTGTGTCTGTGTGTGTGTCTGTGTCTGTGTGTGTGTGTGTGTGTCTGTGTGTGTGTGTCTGTGTGTGTGTGTGTCTGTGTGTGTGTGTGTCTGTGTGTGTTTGTGTCTGTGTGTGTGTGTGTCTGTGTGTGTCTGTGTGTGTGTGTGTGTGTCTGTGTGTGTGTCTGTGTGTGTGTGTGTGTGTGTGTCTGTGTGTGTGTCTGTGTGTGTGTGTGTGTGTGTGTCTGTGTGTGTGTGTCTGTGTGTGTGTGTGTGTGTGTCTGTGTGTGTGTGTGTCTGTGTGTGTGTGTCTGTGTCTGTGTGTGTGTGTCTGTGTGTGTGTGTCTGTGTGTGTGTGTCTGTGTGTGTGTGTCTGTGTGTGTGTGTGTGTGTGTGTGTGTGTCTGTCTGTGTGTGTCTGTGTGTCTGTGTGTGTCTGTCTGTGTGTGTGTGTGTGTGTCTGTGTGTGTGTGTGTGTGTGTGTGTGTCTGTGTGTGTGTGTGTCTGTGTGTGTGTGTGTGTGTGTGTGTGTGTGTGTGTGTGTGTGTGTGTGTGTGTGTCTGTGTGTGTGTGTCTGTGTGTGTGTGTGTGTCTGTGTGTCTGTGTGTGTGTGTGTCTGTGTGTGTGTGTGTGTCTGTGTGTGTGTGTGTTCTGGGTGTAATTACCAGTAGTGTTACATGGGTAAAAACACTGAGGAAGCCAAGCCAAGCCGGTAAAAAAGCCCAACCTATGTTGTGATAATTGTGTTGTTTGCTCTGTAACCCATTTGTTCATACGGCACAATGGTATACAATAAGGCCGGGACAACATAAAGACAACAGTCACACTGTGGCGGAATAAATTCAACTACACATACGTTTGTTTCATCACAAAACATCTGTCCGGTGAAGTCCACTAAAAGAACATTGCATACAAACAGCTACGTGTACATGACATACAAACAGGAAGTTCCTGTTTTCCACAGTTTACTGATCAACTACTGAGCACAGGAACACTGCCTCTGCTATTCCAGCACCATTTCAACTTAAGCATTTAAACATCAAATCAACAAGGCTGTATGTACGTAGCTTAAAACAGTGAAAACAAACGTACAGATACCAAAAACCATTTAGTCCAATCAATGTTGCTATATATAATGTGGCTGTCCATGGTACTGATTTCTGTGTGTCTGTGTGCGTGCGTGCGTGTGTGTGTGCGTGCGCGTGTGTGTGTCTGTGTGTGTGTGTGCGTGCGTGTGCGTGTGTCTGTGTGTGTGTGTGCGTGCGTGCGTGTGTGACATGTGCAAGTAAAACAAAAAAGGCTTCAGCCTATTTGTAGTCTAGCTGAAGGACAATGCCACACTCTCTTTCATGTTGGCAAAATGGTCAGCTCTGTCTTAGTTTTTGTTGTCAAAGGCTACCTCGCTAAAATGCTTGCTAGCCTGACTTCCTCGCATAGGCAACAATGAACCAGCTAAGTTAGCCTGCTAGGCTACATATTGAACTTCAATCGTCTCAGGCCAGTGGCACAACATATTGATTTACGGTTAGATCAGAATTTAAAAATAGTTATGAAAACACAGAGAGACAAAAGATCATTTATTTGATTTCTTACTTTTTTTTTTTATTGGTCCAGTATTTGGTCAAACCGCTTCCCTCTGCATCCACGAATACACGCCACTGGTAATTACCTCCCTCACAGCATGTGAGTGTGTGTACATTTTTGTGTATTTGTGTCAGGAAAGCTATTACCAACTCAGAGCCTGCGGTGAGTCTTTACCGTGGAGAGGGAGAGCGAGAGGGAGAGTGTGGGCTGAGTGTGACAGGAACCAATTTCTTACAATGAAACACACACACCCATTCACCACCATTACATTGTAGATCTCATTTACATTCATACCATTAGATGTCAGCCAACCAGTCAATCAGTAGACCAGACAGCAGGACATCGGTGGGCCAGTTCACCATTCTATCACATCACACACGGCAGCTGATGTAAAGGCTCTTTCCTCTCCTCAGCCTCTCACATACTCATTTGTCATTTCCATGGCAACCCCGTGCAATTAGGCTACAGCTGTGTGTGTGTGTGCGTGTCACAGGATGTTGGGGGCTCCTTAATTGGTGAGGATGGCCACGTGGTAATGACTGGAGCAGAATTATTGGAATGGTATCAAATACATCAACACATGGTTTCCATGCGTTTTAAACCATTCCATTTGCTCCGTTCCAGACATGATTATGAGACATCCTCCCCTCAGCAGCCTCCACTGGTGCATGTGTGTGCTTCTGTGAGAGAGAGTGATTGAGTGAACAGTACATTATCAGGGACAGCTGTACTAAATCAAAATGGAGGATAGAGAAACAGCAGGGTGACTACACTACCTGAGAGAGAGAGAGAGAATGAGAGAGGGAGAAGCAGAGAGAGAGAGAGAAAGAAAGAGGGAGAAGCAGAGAGAGAGAGAGAGAGAGAAAGAAAGAGAGAGGGAGAAGCAGAGAGAGAGTGAGAGGAAGAGATGGAGAGAAGCAGAGAGAGAGAGAACCGGAGGAAGCGAGGTAGAGAGACAGAGGGGGAGATCAACCATTTCCAGGTCCAGGGACATTTAGTACTAGTTTGTGGCGACCTACAGTAAATGCCAGAACTTGTCAAGAACCCGACATTCATAGCACACAGGGAGACCTGGAGGTGACAGGACCCCCTCTCCAATATGCCTCCGTAGACATAACTATGACAAAACAACCAACAAAAATGGGTCACAACTCTGTATATAGTCAATGGTAGGCTTTGAGGGGACTCCTACGGTAGGTACACCTATAGCGCATCTCTTGACAGTAGTACTGTAGACTACTTTATCACTGACCTCAACCCAGAGTCTCTCAGAGCGTTCACAGTCAGCCCACTGACACCCCTATCAGATCACAGAAAAATCACATCTACTTGAACAGAGCAATACTCAACCATGAGGCATCAAAGCCTGATGGAGGGTAGTGTAGAAACCTACCACAAAAACAATTGACCAACAAATCCCTCCTAGAGAACTTCCTGGATAAAATGTTCCCCTGCAAAAGTGAAGGTGTATACAGCAGTAGGAAGCCTGAACACTATATTTGAACTATCAGCTAACATTGTAACATTTCAATTCAAGCAGAAACCCTACAAAAAAATAACAACAATGACAAATGGTTTGATGAAAACTGCAAAAACCTTTGAAAGAAATTGAGAATCCTATCCAACCAAAAACACAGAGAACCAGAAAACCTGAGCCTACGCCTTCACTGTGGTGAATCACTAAAACAATACAGAAATACACTGCGGAAAACAAAGGAACAGCATGACAGAAAACAACAGGTGACGTCATAGCTTTCACCTGGATTCATCTGGTCAGTCTATGTCTATAGCAGGTGTTCTTAATGTTTTGTGCACTCAAACCTACACATCACACATACACCATGTGTAAATGCCAACACACGCCTACGCTAAGGCACTCACCTACACATACTGATGGATGTCCAGCTCTAGAATATATGATCATGTTATTATGAACCAAGTTACACTCTAAACCCTTAATATGTACACCCTAGCCTAGCCCCTTACAACTGAAACCATTCAAATATACAGTACACACTAGCCTCTAACACTACTTAACACCTACAATCTTGTCTGTCACCTACAGCTCTCTCTCTCTGACAATCTCTCTGACAATCTCTCCAGTTAGAGCCCAGTGTTTTGTCTTCAGCTGGATAAGATCAGTTTTATCCCAGGGCACACGTACGCACACACAAAGCCCTTAAAGCAAGTCATTAAGAAATGATGATAAAGTGGGAAACAGCTCCGGAATGGGCATCAATAACACAATGTATTTATAATAAATGATCTGACTACTTCAGCTGGTCCAGTTACAACTGAATTATGCTGCACCCCTTTCTGGATAAGGTCTATTGGTTGGGCACTTGACCCTCGCTAATATTGTAAATAAAATAACATCTAAAAATATACAGTGCCTTTTAAAAGTATTCAGACCACTTGACTTGTTCCACATTTTGTTACATTACAGCCTTATTCTAAAATGGATTTAATAAATCCTCAGCCATCTACACACAATACCCCATAATGATAAAGCGAAAACAGTTTTAAAAAATATATATTTTTGCAAATGTATTAATAATAAAAAACAGAAATACTTTATATACATAAGTATTCAGACCCTTTGCTGTGAAGCTCAGATGCATCGTGTTTCCATTCATCATCTTTGAGATGTTTCTACAACTTGATTGGAGTCCACCTGTGGTAAATTCAAAGGCACACACCAGTCTATATAAAGGTCCCACAGTTGACAGTGCATGTCAGAGCAAAAACCACGCCATGAGGTCGAAGGAATTGTCCATAGAGCTCCGAGACAGGATTGTGTCGAGGCACAGATCTGAGGAAGGGTACCAAAACATTTCTGCAGCTTTGCAGGTCTCCAAGAACACAGTGGCCTCCATCATTCTTAAATGGCCGAAGTTTGGAAACACCAAGACTCTTTCTAGAACTGAGCAATCGGGGGAGAAGGGCCTTGATAAGGAAGGTGACCAAGAACCCAATGGTCACTCTGACAGAGCTCTAGAGTTAATATGTGGTGATGGAGAACCTTCCAGAAGGACAACCATCTCTGCAGCACTGTACCAATCAGGCCTTTATTGTAGAGTAGCCAGACAGAAGCCACTCCTCAGTAAAAAAAAGCATCACAGTCCGCTTGGAGTTTGCCAAAAGGCACCTAAAGACAAGATTCTCTGGTCTGATGAAACAAAGATTAAACTCTTTGGCCTGAAGCAAACGGAGCAGAGTACAGAAAGATCCTTGATGAAAACCTTCTCCAGAGCACTCAGACCTCTGACTGCGGTTGGTTTACCATCCAACAGGTCAACGATTCTAAGCACACAGCCAAGACAATGCAGGAGTGGCTTTGGGATAAGTCTCTGAATGTCCTTGAGTGGCCCAGCCAGAGCTCGAACTTGACCCCGATCGAACATCTCTGGAGAGACCTAAAAATAGCTGTGCAGCGATGCTCCCCATCCAACCTGACAGAGCTTGAGAGGATCTGCTGAGAAGAATGGGAGAAACTCCCCAAATACATATTTGCCAAGATTTTAGTGTCATACCCAAGAAGACTCTTCAACAAAGTACTGAGTAAAGGTTCTGAATACTTATGTAAATGTAATATTTTTGTTTTATACGTTTTTTTCCAAACATTTATGAAAAACTGTTTTTTGCTTTGTTATTATGGGGTATTGTGATGTCGTTAGGGGGAATTGTGTGTAGATTGATCAGGAAAAAAAACTATTATTTACAGTACCAGCCACAAGTTTGGGCGCACCTACTCTTTCAGCAGTTGTTCTTTATTTTTACTATTTTCTACATAGAATAATAGTGAAGACTTCAAAACTATGAAATAGTATGGAATCATGTAGTAACCAAAAAGGTGTATGTGTGTCTGTGTGTCTGGTTTCTGAAATAGAGCTTGTCCTCTCTGTAACACACACACACACACACACACACACACACACACACACACACACACACACACACACACACACACACACACACACACACACACACACACACACACACACACGTCAGAATAAGTTTGACTGGAGTAGGACTGGCACTTTGGAGATAGACCCAACACATCTAAGGACTTAACATATCTCTCTCTCCCCCCGCTCTTTATCTCCCCCTCCCCTATCTCACATCCACAGACAATCACCCCCCTTCGCTTCTTCAGAGAAACTCATTTCAGATAGTCAGCTCCAGAAAGCCTCTTTATTTTGAGATGACGGCTACGTCAGCTCCCTCTGACTGCCATTACATTTCTGCATGCACACGCACACACACACACACGCATGCACGCACACGCACACACACGCACACGCACACAAACACCTCACATACATGTACAGTAAACACTTAGAAAAAAGGGTTCCAAAGGGGTTCTTCGGCTGTCCCCATAGGAGAACCCTATTTGGTTCCAGGTAGAGCTATTTTGGTTTCCATGTAGAAAACCCTGGGGAAAGGGTTCTACAAGGAACCCAATAGGGTTCTACCTGGAACCAAAAGGTTCTAGATGGCACCTTTTCTTCTAAGTGTGTAGCTACATGAACAAAGACACATTCCAATTTAGAACACATACAGTATTTTAAATGATTTCAGTTTGTAGCCAAGCAGAAAAGCTCACAGACATACATTCAAGCTCACAGACATACATTCAGGCTCTTAGCCATACATCCAGGCTCTCTTAGCCATACATTCAGGCTCTTAGCCATACATTCAGGCTCTTAGCCATACATTCAGGCTCTTAGCCATACATTCAGGCTCTTAGCCATACATTCAGGCTCTTAGCCATACATTCAAGCTTATAGCCATACATTCAAGCTTATAGCCATACATCCAGGCTCTTAGCCATACATCCAGGCTCTTAGCCATACATTCAGGCTCTTAGCCATACATTCAGGCTCTTAGCCATATATTCAGGCTCTTAGCCATACATTCAGGCTCTTAGCCATACATTCAGGCTCTTAGTCATACATAGCCATAAGCAATAAGGAGAAGTATACCTCTGAGCTTTCCTACAGATATTGAAGAGGGAAGGGGAAAGAGAGAGGGAAAGAGTAAGTGTTGGTCATTTGAAAGAAATATTGAAGAAAAAAATGAAGTAAGAAGAAAATAAAGAAGAGGCACCATTTTGAAAAGGTAGAAAAGCAGCACTGGCGTCAAACAAGACCAACATGCTCCTAATGGAGCAGAATTCTAGTTTACTAGAACACCATTACACTGTTGTGTATCATAGATATCTCTGTGACCAACACTGTAAACTAAGTGGCACTCCAACCACCAACTATGATGTATGAAGGTTTAGAATGTAACAGACACAAACACTGATGTATTCCAAACTGGGTTTGACTACCTGAAAGTGTGTGATGTAGTGTGTTCCAGTACAGTACAATAGTGTATGTGAAGTAAGTAGTAGAAGTAATAGTAGAAGAAGTAGCAGTAGCAGTAGTAATAGTAGAAGAAGTAGTGAAGATGCAGTAGTAGTAGTAGTAGCAGCAGTAGTAGTAGTAGTAGCAGTAGCAGCAGTAGTAGCAGTAGTAGTAGTAGTAGCAGCAGTAGCAGCAGTAGTAGTAGTAGTAGTAGCAGCAGCTAGCTAGTGCCGCTGCTAGCAGCAGTAGCAGCAGCTGTAGCTAGCAGTGTAGCAGCAGTAGCAGCAGCAGCAGTGGTGGTGGCAGTGGCAGCAGCAGTGGCAGCAGGCAGTGGTAGTGCAGTAGCAGCAGTAGTAGTAGTGGTGCAGCAGTGCAGCAGCGGTAGTATAGCAGTAGCAGCAGTGGTAGTGGTAGCAGGCAGGTAGTAGCAGTGCAGCAGCAGCAGCAGTAGTAGTAGTGGCAGTGGCAGCAGTAGTAGCAGCAGCAGTAGTAGTAGCAGTAGCAGAAGAGTAGTAGTAGTAGCAGCAATAGCAGAAAAGTAGAATAAGTAGTAGTAGTAGTAGTAGTAGTAGTAGTAGTAGTAGCAGTAGCAGTGAGAAGTGAAGAAGAAGCAGGAGTAGCAGTAGTAGCAAGGGTGCAGTGGTAGCAGCAGTAGCAGCAGCAGCAGCAGCAGCAGCAGCAGAAGTAGCAGTAGTAGCAGAGGTAGTAGTAGTAGCAGCAGTGGTAGTAGTAGCAGTGAGTAGCAGCAGTGGTGGTGTAGAACAGCAGCAGCAGCAATAGTAGCAGCAACAGCAGCAGAGGTGTTAAGAGGCAGCAGTAGTAGTAGTAGAAGCAGCAGTAGAAGTTGAATAAGTAGTAGTAGTAGTAGTAGTAGTAGTAGCAGTAGCAGAGGTAGTAGTAGTAGAGGTAGTAGAGGCAGTAGTAGTAGAAGCAGCAACAGCAGTAGTAGTAGTATTGTGTTTGTGTAGTAGTAGTAATAGTAGTCGTAGTGTGTTTGTGTAGTAGTAGTAGTAGCAGCAGCAGCAGTAGTAGTAGTAGTAGTAGTAGTAGTGTGTTTGTGTAGTAGTAATAGTAGTCGTAGTGTGTTTGTGTAGTAGTAGTAGTAGCAGCAGCAGTAGTAGTAGTAGTAGTAGTAGTGTGTTTGTGTAGTAGTAGTAATAGTTGTAGTGTGTTTGTGTAGTAGTAGTAGTAGTAGTAGCAGCAGTAGTAGTAGTAGTAGTAGTGTGTTTGTGTAGTAGTAGTAGTAGCAGCAGTAGTAGTAGTGTGTTTGTGTTGTAGTCAAAGTGCCTGTACAGATAGAACTGAGTTAAGGTGGTGTTTTTGACAGCACTGCTTCTATACACTTTTATTGATTGTCATGCAATGTTAAAGACTACATGAACAGAAAACTGGCATATAAGAGGGGAGATCCACATGCAAGAGCCAATGGGAGGGGAAGGGATTGCAGTGGGAGGGGTCGGGATGTGGAGATATATATGGCAGAGAACCTGCAATCGACACACACACACACGCACACGCACACACACAAACCATCCAAGCCATCCACGGATCTGGCCCTTGATCTAGGATCACCCTAAACCCATATCCTCACCTTAACCACAGATCTGGGATCAGTTTAGCCTCCCAATATCTTAGCCCTAAACCCAATAGAGAGAAAAGTCAAACCTGACCTTGGATCAGCGTCTGGGTCATTTCAGGAGGAGGAGGAGGTTTGGGCAAGGGGTGTGGTGATGGGGGGGGAACAGCAGGAACAGGAAGTGATGTCATAGTGATGTAATAGGTCATACCTTGGTCGCCGATCATCAGGTGAGCCAGACCTTAAAGGAAGACAAGAGCACAGTCAGCACAACAGAGGAGCATGGGGTGGTTGTCCTGACAAACACAATCAATCATCATAGCTACTTTTGCTAACATTAGCTAACAGTAGTGTCCATGCTTCTACATCTGCATTGCTTGCCGTTTGGGGTTTATGTATGAGCACTTTGTGGCATCTGCTGATGTAGAAAGGCCTTTATAAATACATCTGATTGATTGATTGTGTGCGGTGAATATAAGTGTCTGTTTCGGGTTTGAACTGTCACTATAAACAATCAAAGGAAGATGTAGTCTTTCTAGTGAGTGTTTAGTTACATAATAGCACAGTGATTGTACTTTTGGAAATCGTTGCTACACTAGCGAGTTATCCTCGCCTATACTGACGCGTTCCTGTAATATTTTGACGTATTCATTCACTTCGTCCGACTGTAACTATTGCAACCTGACCTTTATATCTTTATACCTGGTGTCTGCTCATGTTGCTGTATGTGTGTGGTTTCTACATACTGCAAAATCACACACACACACACACACCCACACACACACACACACACACACACACACACACACTCTCTTGCATGCTTGTCTGTTTTTGAAATATTTTTTTCCCCTATCTATCTATGGTGAAGGGGATGCTGAGGGCTGTTGAAGTCTTCCTCCAGTATGGTTATGTTGGTTTTTGGGGGCGTTTAATTTTTTTTTGACCTTAGTAATATCATGTTTATATTTACTATTTTATTCTATTTTTTTTTTAGTGTCCTAGGGTATCTTGAAAGGCACAAGTAAAATGCATTATTATGGTACTGTCCTTGAGTGGAGAGCCACTTGAAACATCAGGCATTTATCCATGAAGGAAGTTTACTTACCGTCTGACTGCAACCCCCCCACACACACGTGCGCACACACAACACACACACACGCAGGGGTGAGAGAGGGAGAGAAGGAGAGGTGGAGAGGGGGATGAGAGAGAGCGAGAGAGAGAGAGAGAGAAGGAGAGGTGGATGAGAGAAGGAGAGAGAGAAGGAGAGGTGGAGAGGGGGAGAGAGGGAGAGACCCACCTGGGTTGTAGTGTTCTGGGAGCGTCCAGACGAAGGAGAGAGAAAGGCAGACATTCATTAACACGCCATGCACAGCCGCTCGTTACCACACCATCACCTTGGTTACACACATGCAGATCCACCTAGATGACAACCTTTATACCATGCGGCACTTAAAGCCTTTCATTCTTCCACATACACCAAATACACACACCCCAAGTACACACACATGCCAGGGTTGCGGTCAATTTTTCTCAATTCAGGAAGTCAATTGAAATTCAATTAATCTAAAATTACATTAATAGAATTTCATACATTAATAGAATTTCAATAGACACGTACACAGGCGCACACACACACACACACACACTCACACACACACACACACACACTCACACAGTGGTCAGGGTTGATGAAAGCAGACACTCCTACCTGTGTGTTTGGAATCTGGACAATTTTATTCACCCAGAACTTACCTTCCAGCCTCCTGTACCAGAACACATACACACTCACACACACACGCACGCACACACGCACACACACACACGCACACTCACACACACACACGCACACGCACGCTCACACATACACATGGACCCTTGCAGTAATGAATAGATCGATGGATAATGGATAACTGGTGATAGGAAACAGCAGTAGAGGGAGAAACATGCTTTGGTCAGTACTAGTGTGTGTGTTTGTGTGAACCAAATCTCCCTTCCCTCTGTCATTTATTAACATGGTAGAAACCAAGCCCCAAGCCTCTACGGCTTACCTGCTGATCTAAATTCATTGTATATGTTTAAGCAATGTGGCAAAATTCCACCATCAGTCCCGGTGCTAGAAAATGTCTGCCGCGCTGCATTATTGTCGAAACAATGGCAGTGGCAATATGTCGCTGGCCTCCCTTCCAACAACCCATCAGGCTAATCAACACACTACACGACACTCGCCGCATCTCTTCGTATCACGCACAAACATTCTACACACCACTGTTTCCCCTAGGATTGTTTTCAGCCGCGGTGGCAAAGGTAGTGTGGGGGTTGGGTGTTCTTTGCTGGGTGGGGGTCCGGAAGCAACACACTATAACACTAAGTTTCCATCACAGATTTACTAACCAATGATTCAAAACTAATCAACAAGGTTTCTTCTAGATTGACCCTAGTAGAGATAGTTAAATAGGGAGTAGAGTGTTAGGGGGATAAAGGCCCAGGGCAGCATATGTAACAGAGTCTCGCTTTCAGAACCCGGCGGTCTCTATGGTAACCTGTTCAGCAGAGAGGGAGGGGGTTGCTATTGAGGCGAAGGAGGGGCCTAGATCTCAGAACTAAGACACACACAAACACACACACACAAAGCAACAGGTTGGTAGCTGCTGAACAACATAAAACAGGCTTGGTTCTGAACGTAACTCACCACCACTGGAATCTACTGATGACTACTAGGATCTACTGATCACCACTAGGATATACTGATGACCACTGGGATCTACTGATCACCACCTACAGGATCTATTGATCACCACTATGATCTACTGATCACCACTAGGATCGACTGATCACCACTAGGATATACTGATGACCACTGGGATCTACTGATCACCACCTACAGGATCTACTGATTACCACTAGGATCTACTGATCACCACTGGGATCTACTGATCACCACCTATAGTATCTATTGATCACCACCTACAGGATCTACTGATTACCACTAGGATCTACTGATCACCACTAGGATCTACTGATCACCACTAGGATCTACTGATCACCACCTATAGGATCTATTGATCACCACCCATAGGATCAATTGATCACCACTAGGATCACCACTAGGATCTATTGATCACCACTAGGATCTACTGATCACCACAGAGTTGATCACAACTCGGATTTACTGATCACCACTAGGATCTACTGATCACCACTAGGATCTACTGATCACCACTAGGATATACTGATGACCACTGGGATCTACTGATCACCACCTACAGGATCTATTGATCACCACTAGGATCGACTGATCACCACTAGGATATACTGATGACCACTGGGATCTACTGATCACCACCTACAGGATCTATTGATCACAGGATCTATTGATCACCACTATGATCTACTGATCACCACTAGGATCGACTGATCACCACTAGGATATACTGATGACCACTGGGATCTACTGATCACCACCTACAGGATCTACTGATTACCACTAGGATCTACTGATCACCACTGGGATCTACTGATCACCACCTATAGTATCTATTGATCACCACCTACAGGATCTACTGATTACCACTAGGATCTACTGATCACCACTAGGATCTACTGATCACCACTAGGATCTACTGATCACCACCTATAGGATCTATTGATCACCACCCATAGGATCAATTGATCACCACTAGGATCACCACTAGGATCTATTGATCACCACTAGGATCTACTGATCACCACAGAGTTGATCACAACTCGGATTTACTGATCACCACTAGGATCTACTGATCACCACTAGGATCTACTGATCACCACTAGGATATACTGATGACCACTGGGATCTACTGATCACCACCTACAGGATCTATTGATCACCACTAGGATCGACTGATCACCACTAGGATATACTGATGACCACTGGGATCTACTGATCACCACCTACAGGATCTATTGATCACAGGATCTATTGATCACCACTATGATCTACTGATCACCACTAGGATCGACTGATCACCACTAGGATATACTGATGACCACTGGGATCTACTGATCACCACCTACAGGATCTATTGATCACCACTACGATCTATTGATCACCACTAGGATCGACTGATCACCACTAGGATCGACTGATCACCACTAGGATCGACTGATCACCCCTAGGATATACTGATGACCACTGGGATCTACTGATCACCACCTATAGGATCTACTGATCACCACTAGGATCGACTGATCACCCCTAGGATATACTGATGACCACTGGGATCTACTGATCACCACCTATAGGATCTACTGATCACCACTAGGATCTACTGATCACCACCTATAGTATCTATTGATCACCACCTACAGGATCTACGGATCACCACTAGGATCTACTGATCACCACTATGATCTATTCATCACCACTAGGATCTATTGATCACCACTAGGATCTACTGATCACCACCTATAGGATCTATTGATCACCACCCATAGGATCAATTGATCACAACTAGGATCACCACTAGGATCTATTGATCACCACTAGGATCTACTGATCACCACTAGGATCTACTGATCACCACCTATAGGATCTACTGATCACCACTATGATCTATTGATCACCACTAGGATCTATTGATCACCACCTATAGGATCTACTGATCACCACGAGGATCTACTGATCACCACTAGGATCTACTGATCACAACTAGAATCTACTGATCACCACTAGGATCTACTGATCACCACAGAGTTGATCACAACCAGGGTCTACTGATCACCAGAGAGTTGATCACAACTCGGATCTGCTGATCACCACTATGATCTACTGATCACCACTATGATCTACTGATCACCACTAGGATCTACTGATCACCACAGAGTTGATCACCACTAGGATCTAGGAACAAGACAAGTTGCTTACCCAGTCAGAGAGACAAACAATACTGTATAGGAAAGGGAGAATGGATGGTGTAACAGTCATATTACAGATACAGTGCTTTCAGAAAGTATTCACATTCCTTGACTTTTTCCACATTTTGTTGTGTTACAAAGTGGGATTAAAATGGATTTAATTAAATTTTTCTGTCAATGATTTACACAAAATACTCTAATGTCAAAGTGGTAGATGAACTAAAACCTTTGTAAAACATTTATGAAAAATAAAACACTAGTATATCTTGATTACGTAATTATTCAATCCCCTGAGTCAATAAATGTTACAATCACCTTTGGCAGCAATAATAGCTGAAAGTCTTTCTGGGTAGAGCTTTCCACACCTGGATTGTACAACATTTGCCCATTATTATTTTCAAAATTATTCAAGCTCAAATTGGTTGTTGGTCATTGTTAGACAGCCATCTTCAGGTCTTGCCATAGATTTTCAAGCAGATTTAAGTCAAAACTTTAACTAGGCCACTCAGTGACATTCACTGTCTTCTTGGTAAGCAACTCCAGTGTATATTTGGCATTGTGTTTTAGATTATTGTCTTGCTGAATAGTGAATTCATCTCCCAGTGTCTGGTGGAAAGTAGAACAAACCAGGTTTTCCTCTAGGATTTTGCCTGTACTTAGCTTAAAAAAATGTATCCTGAAAAACGACCCAGTCCTTTATAATTATTCCAGAGTGGTGCAGTGTTCTAAGCACTAAAAAATTAAAAATACCTATAACATGATGCAGTCACCACTTTGCTTGAGAATATGGAGAGTGGTACTCAGTAAGGTGTTTGTATAGGATTTGCCCCAAACACAAGACTTTGTATTCAGAACAAAAAATGTATTGCTTTGCCACATTTTTTTTTATACAGTATTACTTTAATGACTTGTTACAAAAAGGATGCATGTTTTGGAATATGTTTTTTTTTGTACATGCTTCCTTATTTTCACTCTGTCAATTAGGTTAGCATTGTTGAGTAACTACAATGTTGTCAATCCATCCTCAGTTTTCTCCAATCCCAGTCTCTAAACTCTGTAACTGTTTTAAAGTCCCATTGGACTCATGGTGAAATGCCTGAGTGGTTTCCTTCCTCTCTGGCAACTGAGTTAGGAAGGAAACCTGTATCTTTGTAGTGACTGGGTGTATTAATACACCATCCAAAGTGTAATTAATTACTTCACCATGCTCAAAGGGATATTCAATGTTTGTTTTTTTGTTACCCATCTTCTTTGCAAGGCATTGGAAAAACCTGGTTTAATCTGTGTTTGAAATGCACTGAGGGACCGGTAGTTTTACAATATTATTACTAAGCTACACATCGAAGGAGTTATGGCTGATGTCCAACAATTCCATTTCCTGTCTGCCTGCTAGTTGTAGCAGTGTTGTAACCCTTAACCTTTGCTTTCACAGCACTACCGGTGAAGACATTAGAATTCTACGGCGTAAAAGTGAATGCTCTGAGCCTGGTGTAGAGAAGGCCTGTGTAAAACATGTTCTTGATGTGACTGATTCCTGGTTTTTAAGTAATGGTAGTAAGAATACCTGCACTCTCGGGAACTGAATTTAAATAGTGAGAATTGAGTTGACTGATCCTTGGAATTGAATTTAAGTGAACCTGTCACCCACCACACCCGGACCGAGCGGCGTGGTAACAGGCAGCGACAGCAGGAGAAACGTAAGGAAGAATGGACATGGGAAGACGTGTTGGATGGCAAAGGTTGTTACACTTGGGAGGAGATACTGGCTGGAAGAGATCACCTCCCATGGGAACAGGTGGAGGCACTTAGGAGAGCAGAGGCAGCCGGAGATAAGAGCCGACGATACGAGGGAACACGTTTGGCAAGGAAGCCCGAAAAGCAGCCCCAAAAATGTATTCGGGGGGGGGCTCAGGGAGAGAGTGGCAGAGTCAAGGGTCAGACCTGAGCCAACTCTCCCTGTTAATCGTGAGGAGCAGCGATCAAAGGACTTCTGGAGTTGGGAGGAGATATTGGATGGAAAAGGATCCTGGGCTCAGCCTGGTGATTATCGACGCCCCAAAGAAGAACTGGAGGCGGAAAAAGTGGAGAGGCGCTGGTATGAAGAGGCAGCACGGCGACGCGGATGGAAGCCTGAGTGTCAGCCCCAAAAATGTATTGGGGGGTGGCTTACAGGGAGTGTGGCTATGCCAGGTAGGAGACCTGTGCTTACCGGGGGGCTAGAGAGACCGGGCAGGCACCGTGTTATGCTATGGAGCGCACGGTGTCTCCAGTGCGGGTGCATAGCCCGGTACGGTACATACCAGCTCTTCGTATTAGCCGGGCTAGAGTGGGCATCGAGCCAAGTAAGGTTGGGCAGGATCGGTGCTCAAGAGCTCCAGTGCGCCTGCACGGTCCGGTCTATCCAGTGCCACCTCCACACACCAGTCCTCCAGTAGCAGCTCCCCGCACCAGGCTTCCTGTGCGTGTCCTCGATCCAGTACCACCAGTTCCAGCACCACGCACCAGGCATTCAGTGCGCCTCGCCTGTTCAGCGCAGCCAGCGCTTTCCTCCTCTCCTGCGCTGTTGGAGTCTCCCGCCAGTTCAGCGCAGCCAGAGCCTTCCTCCTCTACTGCGCTGCCGGAGCCTCCCGCCTGTTCAGCGCAGCCAGAGCCTTCCTCCTCTACAGCGCTGCTGGAGTCTCCCGCCTGTTTAGCGCAGCCAGAGCCTTTCTCCTCTCCTGCGCTGCCGGAGCCTCCCGCCTGTTTAGCGCAGCCAGAGCCTTCCTCCTCTACAGCGCTGCCGGAGCCTCCCGCCTGTTCAGCGCAGCCAGAGCCTGTCTCCTCTCCTGCGCTGCCGGAGCCTCCTGCCTGTTCAGCGCTGCCGGAGCCTCCTGCCTGTTCAGCGCAGCCAGAGCCTTTCTCCTCTCCTGCGCTGCTGGAGTCTCCCGCCTGTTCAGCGCTTCCAGAGCCTTCCTTCTCTACAGCGCTGCCGGAGCCTCCTGCCTGTTCGGAGCAGCCTGAGCTGCCAGACTGCATGGAGCAGCCAGAGCTGCCAGTCTGCATGGAGCAGCCAGAGCTGTCAGCCTGCATGGAGCAGCCAGAGCTGTCAGCCTGCATGGAGCAGCCAGAGCTGTCAGCCTGCATGGAGCAGCCTGAGCTGTCAGCCTGCATGGAGCAGCCTGAGCTGTCAGCCTGCATGGAGCAGCCTGAGCTGTCAGTCTGCATGGAGCAGCCAGAGCTGCCAGTCTGCTTGGAGCAGCCTGAGCTGCCAGTTTGCATGGAGCAGCCAGAGCTGTCAGTCTGCACAAAGCTGCCAGTCTACATGGAGCAGCCAGAGCTGTCAGTCTGCATGGAGCAGCCTGAGCTGCCAGTCTACATGGAGCAGCCAGAGCTGTCAGTCTGCATGGAGCAGCCAGAGCAGCTAGATCCACCAGTCAGCCATGATCTTCCAGATCTGCCAGTCAACCAGATTCTTCCAGATCTGCCAGTCAACCAGATTCTTCCAGATCTGCCAGTCAACCAGACTCTTCCAGATCTGCCAGTCAACCAGACTCTTCCAGATCTGCCAGTCAACCAGACTCTTCCAGATCTGCCAGTCAACCAGACTCTTCCAGATCTGCCAGTCAACCAGAATCTTCCAGATCCGCCAGCCAGCCAGGATCTACCGGAACCTACTACCTGCCTGAGCTTCATCTCAGTACTGGGCTTCCTCTCAGTACTGGGCTTCCTCTCAGTCCCGGGCTTCCCCTCAGTCCCGGGCTTCCCCTCAGTCCCGGGCTTCCCCTCAGTCCCGAGCTGCCCCTCAGTCCCGGGCTTCCCCTCAGTCCCGAGCTGCCCCTCAGTCCCGAGCTGCCCCTCAGTCCCGAGCTGCCCCTCAGTCCAGTGGGGTTCTGGGTGAGGACTATTAGGCCATGGTCGGCGGCGAGGGTGGATTATCCCAGGACGCGAGGGGGAGAAACTATGACATTTATGGAGTGGGGTCCACGTCCCGAGCCGGAGCCGCCACCATGGACAGACGCCCACCCGGACCCTCCCTATGGTTTTGAGGTGCTTCCGGGAGTCCGCACCTTAGGGGGGGGGGGTTCTGTCACGCCTTGGTCTTAGTATTTTGTGTTTTCTTTAATTATTTGTTCAGGCCAGGGTGTGACATGGGTTTATTGTATTGTCGTATTGGGGTTTTTGTAGGCATTGGGGATTGTGGCTGAGTAGGGGTGTATAGCATAGGCTTGGCTGCCTGAGGCGGTTCTCAATCAGAGTCAGGTGATTCTCGTTGTCTCTGATTGGGAACCATATTTAGGTAGCCTGGGTTTCACTGTGTGTTTGTGGGTGATTGTTCCTGTCTCTGTGTAGTATTCACCAGATAGGCTGTAATTAGGTTTTCACGTTTCGTTTGTTGTTTTTGTATTTATTTAGTTATTTCATGTATCGTTCATCTATATCATTAAAGAACATGAGTAACCACCACGCTGCATTTTGGTCCGACTCTCCTTCAACAGACAAACGCCGTTACAGAACCAAATGTCATTCAAAATAGGCTGGCAATAGTTAACTGACTGATTTGAGAGTTGACTGCTGTTAAGAAATGTAGATACCGTTAAAGAACTAAGCAAATAAGGAAAGGTACTCCATGAATGAATGTGTGGACACACACAATAACAGGATGATTGTGAATGAATGATTGTGTGATTGTGAATGAATGATTGTGAATGAATGATTGTGTGATTGTGAATGAATGATTGTGAATGAATGAATGATTGTGTGATTGTGAATGAATGATTGTGAATGAATGATTGTGAATGAATGATTGTATGATTGTGAATGAATGATTGTGTGATTGTGAATGAATGATTGTGAATGAATGATTGTGAATGAATGATTGTGAATGAATGATTGTGTGATTGTGAATGAATGATTGTGAATGAATGTTTGTGTGATTGTGAATGAATGATTGTGAATGAATGATTGTGAATGAATGATTGTGTGATTGTGAATGAATGATTGTGAATGAATGTTTGTGTGATTGTGAATGAATGATTGTGAATGAATGATTGCATAATGATGAACTGTTTGAACAGTTATTCACATGTTGACACTTATAGGAATGGCAGACTATTGCAGAGCCTGGCTACCTCATTATGCTGAAATGACTTCAACCACTTTCTGATCTCATTCATGGTCACAACATGATGATGAATGACAAGATACAGTGGACAGCAGAGGATATGAAGGCACTTGAGAAACTTAAACAATTATTAACCTCTTCCCCTTGTTTAGGACTGCTGGACCACTTTAGACTATTTCATTTATTTGTGTGTGAGAAAAATGTCATTTGTCCTTACACAGAATCACGTTTGGAAACAAGGGCCTATTGCATACTACTCCAAGAGACTTGGCAGTGTGGCACGAACTGCCCATCCCACTCCAACACGGCTGCATTCGTTACCAAAATATGCATTTAACGATGTCCAACGTGGCACTTAAACGAAGTGTCACATAGGAAAACTCTCCCCTGATTGGGACCCTTTATCCGGGATTGAAACTCCCAACAGTTTTCCATTGGCTCATCTATGGCCTAGTAATCCTTCATTTTGTACTACTTATCATTGCTTGTGTTAAGAAACTTTGTTGCAAAACGGTTGTACTCACTATGCCATTACTTACCACAGAAGATGAGGCCTTACCCCCCAGACTTGTTTCCCATGCCTGATTACATATCCGATGAGAACGATGCTAATCACGAGCATCGTAATGACAATGTCGAGCTGATGGCGCACCTGGTGCTTGACGAGGGTCGACACAGTGAGTCCATGCAACTTATTATGTGACTTGTTAAGCACATTTTTACTTAAAAATCGCATTTTACTCCTGAACTGATTTAGGCTTGTCATAATAAAGGGCTTGAATACTTATTGACTCAAGACATTAGAATTTTTTATTTTATTAATTTGTCAAATTTAGAAAAACATAATTCCACTTTGGCGTTATGGGCCATCGTGTGTAGGCCAGTGATAAAACAATCTCAATTTAATCACATTTAAATTCAGGCTGTAACAAAACAAAATGTGAAAAAAGTCAAGGGGTGTGAATACTTTCTGAAGGCACTGTATGGGTGTTTGTACACGACATGACCAAAAGTATGTGGACACCTGCTCATCGAACATCTCATTCCAAAATCATGGAGTTGGAGTTGGTCCCCCCTTTGCTGCTAGAACAACCTCCACTGTCCTGGGAAGGCTTTCCACTAGATGTTGGGAAATTGCTGTGGGGATTTGCTTCCATTCCGCCACAAGAGCATTAGTGTGGTCGGGCACTGATGTTGGGCGATTAGGCCTGTCTCGCAGTCGGCGTTCCAATTCATCCTAAACGTGTTCGATGGGGTTGAGGTCAGGGCTCTGTGTAGGCCTGTCATCTTCTTCCACACCGATGTCCGACAAACCATTTCTGTTTGGAACTCGCTTTGTGAACAGGGGCATTGTGGCAGGGTAGCCTAGTGGTCAGAGCGTTGGACTAGTAACCGGAAGGTTGCAAGTTCAAACCCCTGAGCTGACAAGGTACAAATCTGTCATCTGCCCCTGAACAGGCAGTTAACCCACTGTTCCTAGGCTGTCATTGAAAATAAGAATTTGTTCTTAACTGACTTGCCTAGTTAAATAAAAGTAAAATAAAATTGTCAGGCTGAAACAGGAAAGGGCCTTCCCCAAACTGTTATCACAAAGTTGGAAGCAAAGATTTGTCTAGAGGGTCATTGTATTCTGTAGCGTTAAGATTTCCCTTTACTGGAACTAAGGGACCTAGCCCTAACCATGAAAAACAGCCCCAGACCATTATTCCTCCTACACCAAACTTTACAGTTGGCACTATGCATTGGGCAGGTAGCGTTCTCCTGGCATCTGCAAAACCCAGATTCCTCTGTTGGACTGACAGATGGTGAAGTGTGATTCATCACTCCAGAGAACGCGTTTCTACTGCTCCAATGGCAACGAGTCCAATGGCGACAAGCTTTACACCACTCCAGCCGATGCTTGGCATTGTGCAGGGTGAACTTTGGCTTGCTCGGCCATGAAATGGCTCCCGAAAAAAAACGTTCTTGTGCTGACGCTTCTTCCAGAGGCAGTTTGGAACTCGGTAGTGAGAGTTGGCCTACAACTTCGCGGCTGAGTCGTTTTTGCTCCTAGACATTTCTACTTCACAATAAAATGACTTACAGTGGAACGGGGCAGCTTTAGCAGTGAGCAACGGACTTGTTGGAAAGGTGGGTGTCCTATGACAGTACCACGTTGAAAGTCACTGAACTCTTCAGTAAGGCCAGTCTACTGCCAATGTTTGTCTATGGAGATTGCATTGCTGTATGCACAATTTGATATACCTGTTAGCAACGGGTGGGGCTGAATACACTCATTTGAAGGGGTGCCCACATACTTTTGTATATATAGTGTATGTGTGCGAGATGACATCACAATGTTACAAGGTAGGGTTTGGGTAAGGCCTTACCTTCGCTGCAGTCATTGCCTTTGTAGCCGGTGTTGGTACAGTCGCAGACGGCCCTCATCTCGACAACAGAACACACCCCTCCGTTCTGACACTCGTGGGCCGGCCCACACCCGTCTCCCACGGTAACACCCTCCGATCCTTCCAGAACGGCCACCGATCCGTTGACGGTGACCCCAGCGAGCCAGCCAGCAAAAGAGGCGTGGTCTCTTACACCAGGGGAAGTGAGGCGGAGCGGAGAGGCATGGAGCTCTGGGGAAACCCCGCCCATAAACGTGTGGCTAAAAACGGTCATGTCTTTCCGTTTGCTCTTCACCTCCGCCCATCCCTCCATCTTTCCATCCACCTCAAGGCTTGTGTTCCTCCAGTCCCGTTTCACACGCACGGCATGCCAGTGGCCGTCGCTCACGGCAACCCCGGAACTCACCTCGGCTGGCTCGGCACAGAAGATGGAGAATCGTAGGCGGAGTTTTCCATGTAGCAACAAAAGTTCCAAGAAGTCGCAGAATCCTTCGTCGTCAAGGTAAAGCAGCAGCCCGTCCGCGCTGTGAGTTCTAACGCTGAACGACAGAATGCTCTCGCAGCACGCGTTCCACACCGGGAATCGCCCCCACTGTCCCGAAACCCCCCCAAACTCTAGCACCTCCCCTCTGGATCCCCCAAGGCTACAGAGGCACAGCCAGACACATAGCAGGGGGGCCGCGGCCCCCACACACACCGCCATCACACACACGCGCACACACATACACACACCGCACACACACACACGCAGGCTAGAGCTGGGCAGCACAACCTACTCTACAGCTCATGGTGCGAACACCATTCCTAGCACCCTAAAGTCTTCTTAGAGCTGTTCCTAGCACCCTACAGTCTTCTTAGAGCCCTTCCTAGCACCCTACAGTCTTCTTAGAGCCCTTCCTAGCACCCTACAGTCTTCTTAGAGCCGTTCCTAGCACCCTACAGTCTTCTTGGGGGCCTTCGTAGCAACCTACAGTCTTCTTGGGGGACTTCGTAGCAACCTACAGTCTTCTTGGGGGCCTTTGTAGCACCCTACACCCTCCATAGAGGGTTCCTCTGACTGCCAGTCACGTGGTGCTAGAGCTCTGTGTTTCTAGTTCTAGTCTTCTATAGTCTATCTGCTAGTCTGTGTCTCCTCCTTCCTCCTCCCTCGTCTTCCTTCAATGGTGTGTGTGTGTGTGTGTTAGAGAAATGACGAGTGCAGCGTGGGATCCATATCGGTGCCTTCGTTAGTTCCTGTTCCCCTCAGAGAAAGAGAATACACCGCCACACACCGTCAGCAGACGGAGCATCTCCCCCGAGGTTCTCTCTCTCTCAGCGGGGTCGTGGGTTCAGCGCTGGGAATGTATGTCCCTCACAGCCGTGTCATCACTCTTTTCTTTCCAGTGACCTACAGAGGGAAGGGACAGCATTATCAGCCTGGGTCAGATACACTGCACGTGCACACACACACACACACACACAAACACATGAGCACACACACACAGTCTTCCCAGACAGTCTCATACCACCCACTACCACCGTGTAATATACCAGTGGGTCTTTTCAGGAATAAGTTAGTTACAGAATATCCAGATGCATGTCATGTGTTGTGTAGAATATATATTATTGTCAGTCAAGTAAAACAGGCAATCATTTCAGTTCTACTTATTGCATTTCTATCTACAAACGTTTTGAACGTTTTACAACACTGAAAACAAACACCTCCAAAAAGGCTAAATATTTTAACACCAATATGAACACTTCGTGCCTCAGCAAGTGCTTTGGAAGCGCAACAAATAAGTTAATCGTGCGATGCGGAGGATGACTCAAATGTGCCTCATTTATCGAATGAACCCCCTTTTCACACCATAGGAAAAGGCAGTTTACACACGCTCGCCTCTCCTGCGCCTGACCATGAACTACGTTAACGTGGTTGAGATTAGGGTTCCAAATCACAGTATTGATAGACTCGGTAAAATGAGAGCGATTTAAATATCGATTGTCGATCTGCGGCCATTCTTCTCCCTCTTCTAAAAAACGGTATCAATGTGTGTGTGCGTGTGCTATTCATCTCTTCCTGTGAGCTCGAGCTCCCAGTTACACCGGGTTTCCATCTACCCCACCTGCGCGTGAGAATCAATATACTGAAAACACAGCCCGGAGAAAAATGCCTTATTAGGATATTACAATTAAATAGGTAGGCTATATATAGCCTAAAGCAAAGCTCTAGTATAATGCACACACCGAGATAAAAATGTCCCATCCTACCTTACACACACATCTTCTGGTCGTTTTTACTGTGGCTACTCATCGATTTTCTCAATTTCATCTGATAACAATCACCACGTTGTGAGAGGACATGACAGCAACCAAACCTTTCATTGGCAAATACCCGTTTGATAGCCCTACCGGAACCAGAACAATCGCAGCCACTTCTCGATCAAACAGCCGTGTGGTAGCAAACGCATCTCTCACTCACTCGCTCTCTCTCTTTACCCAGGAGGAGAAGGTGCAGTCTGCTGCTCCGTGCGTCACGTGGCTAATGGAGGGTGAGAAAAGGAGGAGAGGATGGGCGGGGCCGCTCTGCTGCGGCACCTTGGACAGCGCGCTCACTGTCTGAAACACGATTAACGGTGAGGACCGAATACGGCGGGAACATCCGAGTCATTCGCTATGATAATGACTGTCGGTGTGATGATAAAATAATTGCAAATATTCCAAGGTGATTAATGGTTAATCATGAATTAATCAATTATTATTACAGCGAGAAGTCTGAACCGGGAGAACATCCATGGTTCGCGAGATGGAAAACCGTGGGAGAAAAACGACAACCGTGTTTCTACATCACGCTCCAGCAGCGATCCCCCCTCTGCTTCTGCCATCAATTATCTCTCTTGCTTCTTTCTCTCCCAATCTTAAACTTGATCTCCATATGGACACCGTGAGAGGTGTGTATTTCCTGGGCTGTGCATCTGTTCCAGAGGAGGAATCCCCAGCTGAATCCTGTCCGTCAGAACGGTCTCTCTGGGTACCATACCACATCTGCTGCCCACTCTCTGGAGCAGCAAGATCTCAAAGTTCCCCTTAGAAATTCGACATATGGATGAACGTCAATAGTTGACGCATAAATTCCCGCCGTGGTTACAGGGTTGAAATACAAACAACTCAAAGGTTAACAGTTTAGGGATTAATTTCGAGTGGTTAAGGTGATGGCTGTGGTTTGGGGAACACTTAAAATTAAAATAATTAAAAGCAAGACTCATTTTCTCACAGCTTGGTCTAAACAGCCGTTCTGACTCTGAACAGCAGTTTGTTTTAGATCCTACATTTACATTTACATTTAAGTCATTTAGCAGACGCTCTTATCCAGAGCGACTTACAAATTGGTGCTTTCACCTTAAGACATCCAGTGGAACAGCCACTTTACAATAGTGCATCTAGGTCTTTTAAGGGGGTGAGAAGGATTACTTTATCCTATCCTAGGTATTCCTTAAAGAGGTGGGGTTTCAGGTGTCTCCGGAAGGTGGTGATTGACTCCGCTGTCCTGGCGTCGTGAGGGAGTTTGTTCCACCATTGGGGGGCCAGAGCAGCGAACAGTTTTGACTGGGCTGAGCGGGAACTGTACTTCCTCAGTGGTAGGGAGGCGAGCAGGCCAGAGGTGGATGAACGCAGTGCCCTTGTTTGGGTGTAGGGCCTGATCAGAGCCTGGACGTACTGAGGTGCCGTTCCCCTCACAGCTCCGTAGGCAAGCACACCTACATCGACCTGATCACTAGGAAGTCTATTTCTAGTGATCAGGCTGCTCTGGAGCCTGCTGCTGCATGCACAGCTGGACACAAACATTGAATTGTGTTCCTATTGATGCTGTATTCACGCCATTGCCCTGCGGCCATTTTGATATGAGAATTCCTGGTGAACTAGTGGGCCAGGAAGTGGAAAGGCTGTTTTGACAGGTAATGAAATGTCTATGTGGCCACAGCCTTTTATAGACTCCCGATATTGTCTACCTCTCTTCCCCCTCTCTCCCTGGAGCTCCCTCCTTCCATTCCTCCACCCCTCTTCCTCTCCCTACTCCCCACTTCCTCTCCCCTTCTGTCCCTGGCGCTCCCTCCTTCCATTCCTCCACCCCTCTTCCTCTCCCTCCCTCCCTCCTTCTCTCTGACAGTCTGACAGTGAGAAGTAACCCCTGACTCTATGCCCACTCAGCAGAGAGAAGGTCAGGGCACACTGTTCGTGTATGTGTTATTGTGTGTGTTATTGTGTGTGTGTGTGTGTGTGTGTGTGTGTGTGTGTGTGTGTGTGTGTGTGTGTGTGTGTGTGTGTGTGTGTGTGCATGTCTATGTGCATATGTGTTTATGTGAACTGCCGGCTGAGAGAAAATACGGCCAAAAATAAAACTTCAGTTGTCAGCATACAGAGTGTGTGTTTGAGTGTGTGTGTGTGTGAGGCTGTGAATATGTGTGTGTTAGAGTGTGTGTCTGTTGTCTGTGTATCTGTGTGTGTTAGGGTGAGTGTCTGTGTGTTACAGTGAGTGTCTGTGTGTTACAGTGAGTGTCTGTGTGTTACAGTGAGTGTCTGTGTGTTACAGTGAGTGTCTGTGTGTGTTACAGTGAGTGTCTGTGTGTGTTACAGTGAGTGTCTGTGTGTTACAGTGAGTGTCTGTGTGTTACAGTGAGTGTCTGTGTGTGTTACAGTGAATGTCAGTGTGTGTTACAGTGAGTGTCTGTGTGTGTTACAGTGAGTGTCTGTGTGTTACAGTGAGTGTCTGTGTGTGTTACAGTGAGTGTCTGTGTGTGTTACAGTGAGTGTCTGTGTGTGTTACAGTGAGTGTCTGTGTGTTACAGTGAGTGTCTGTGTGTTACAGTGAGTGTCTGTGTGTGTTACAGTGAGTGTATGTGTGTTACAGTGAGTGTCTGTTGTGTTACAGTGAGTGCCTGTGTGTTACAGTGAGTGTCTGTGTATGTTACAGTGAGTGTCTGTGTGTTACAGTGAGTGTCTGTGTGTGTTACAGTGAGTGTCTGTGTGTTACAGTGAGTGTCTGTGTGTGTTACAGTGAGTGTCTGTGTGTGTTACAGTGAGTGTCTCTGTGTTACAGTGAGTGTCTGTGTGTGTTACAGTGAGTGTCTGTGTGTTACAGTGAGTGTCTGTGTGTGTTACAGTGAGTGTCTGTGTGTGTTACAGTGAGTGTCTGTGTGTTACAGTGAGTGTCTGTGTGTGTTACAGTGAATGTCAGTGTGTGTTACAGTGAGTGTCTGTGTGTTACAGTGAGTGTCTGTGTGTTACAGTGAATGTCAGTGTGTGTTACAGTGAGTGTCTGTGTGTTACAGTGAGTGTCTGTGTGTGTTACAATGAGTGTCTGTGTGTTACAGTGAGTGTCTGTGTGTTACAGTGAGTGTCTGTGTGTGTTACAGTGAGTGTCTGTGTGTGTTACAATGAGTGTCAGTGTGTGTTACAGTGAGTGTCTGTGTGTTACAGTGAGTGTCTGTGTGTGTTACAGTGAGTGTCTGTGTGTTACAGTGAGTGTCTGTGTGTGTTACAGTGAGTGTCTGTGTGTGTTACAGTGAGTGTCTGTGTGTGTTACAGTGAGTGTCAGTGTGTGTTACAATGAGTGTCAGTGTGTGTTACAGTGAGTGTCTGTGTGTTACAGTGAGTGTCTGTGTGTGTTACAGTGAGTGTCTGTGTGTTACAGTGAGTGTCTGTGTGTGTTACAGTGAGTGTCTGTGTGTGTTACAGTGAGTGTCTGTGTGTGTTACAGTGAGTGTCTGTGTGTGTTACAGTGAGTGTCAGTGTGTGTTACAGTGAGTGTCAGTGTGTGTTACAGTGAGTTCCTGTGTGTGTTACAGTGAGTTCCTGTGTGTGTGTTATAGTGTGTGTGTGTGTGAATGCCTGGTGTTTAGCGGTGCTCTGGTCTATATGGGTCAGACAGACACTCCCACTCTCAAAGACTCAATGGGTCACAGAGGGATGGGGAGAGAGAGAGACAGAGAGATAGAGAGGTGTGTGTGTGGTAGAGCTCATCCTTCTTCTACCAAACTCATTTATAATGATAATATGGCCCTGACATTAGAGAATGATTGCAAGTTCTAGGAGCAAATAACATTAAACACACACACACACACACACACACACACACACACACACACACACACACACACACACACACACACACACACACACAGGTATATATCTATTGTTCATTACAACCTTCTACAGACATTACTATTGATCACCTGACCAACAGATGGAGACTGACAGCAGAGCAGATTGACTTGTGTGTGTGTCGGTGAGTCCTAATGGAAAGGCTAAAGATTGATAGTTATAGTTCCTCAGGCCACTGAGCCACCTACAGGTATATATTCAGAACCAGTCCAAAGTTTGGACACACCTACTCATTTAAGGGCTTTTCTTTATTTTTACTATTTTCTACATTGTAGAATAATAGTGAAGACATAAAAACTATGAAATAACACATGGAATTATGTAGTAACCAAAAAAGTGTTAAACAAATGAAAATATTTTTTATATTTGGGATTCTTCAAGTAGTCACCCTAATATGGAGTCATATTTCTTCTATCAGTTCAATAATTGCACACTTCAGCAAGAAGGGGAAGTGAATGAGTGCACACTCCAGGGAGAAGGGGAAGTGAATGAGTGCACACTTCCGGGAGAAGGGGAAGTGAATGAGTGCACACTCCAGGGAGAAGGGGAAGTGAATGAGTGCACACTCCAGGGAGAAGGGGAAGTGAATGATTGCACACTTCAGCAAGAAGGGGTAGTGAATGAGTGCACACTTCAGCAAGAAGGGGAAGTGAATGAGTGCACAGTCCAGGGAGAAGGGGAAGTGAATGAGTGCACACTCCAGGGAGAAGGGGAAGTGAATGAGTGCACACTCCAGGGAGAAGGGGAAGTGAATGAGTGCACACTTCAGGGAGAAGGGGAAGTGAATGAGTGCACACTCCAGGGAGAAGGGGAAGTGAATGAGTGCACACTTCAGCAAGAAGGGGAAGTGAATGAGTGCACACTTCAGCAAGAAGGGGAAGTGAATGAGTGCACACTCCAGGGAGAAGGAGAAGTGAATGAGTGCACACTCCAGGGAGAAGGAGAAGTGAATGAGTGCACACTCCAGGGAGAAGGGGAAGTGAATGAGTGCACACTCCAGGGAGAAGGGGAAGTGAATGAGTGCACACTTCAGGGAGAAGGGGAAGTGAATGAGTGCACACTCCAGGGAGAAGGGGAAGTGAATGAGTGCACACTTCAGCAAGAAGGGGAAGTGAATGAGTGCACACTCCAGGGAGAAGGGCTGTCTGGGCCAAAGAGAAGAGTATATCTACAAGAAGTGCCCTATTGTTCTGTGTGTGTGTGTGTGTGTGTAGGCTGATGAGTTGATGATACTATCACAGAGACGTAGCAGATCAAAGCGCTACCATGGTGACGCCAGCAGCACTCTGTTTAGCTACTCATTATCTTTATCTGTTCCGAACAAAGTGGCTGAAAGCATACTCTCTCTCTCTCTCTCTCACACACACACACCTGTATCTTTATCTGTTCAAGGGTTAGGTAGTGGGCGTGTTGAAAGGAGAGGGTGTGTCAAAAGGATAGGTAGTGGGCGTGTTGAAAGGAGAGGGTGTGTCAAAAGGATAGGTAGTGGGCGTGTTGAAAGGAGAGGGTGTGTCAAAAGGATAGGTAGTGGGCGTGTTGAAAGGAGAGGGTGTGTCAAAAGGATAGGTAGTGGGCGTGTTGAAAGGAGAGGGTGTGTCAAAAGGATAGGTAGTGGGCGTGTTGAAAGGAGAGGGTGTGTCAAAAGGATAGGTAGTGGGCGTGTTGAAAGGAGAGGGTGTGTCAAAAGGATAGATAGTGGGCGTGTTGAAGGGAGTGAGGTGTGTCCTCTGCTATAGGGTATGTCCTCTGCTGTAGGGTAGACAGTTTCGACTGAGCTGTGCTTTTTCCTCTATTTCTTACCATGTATCTATCCTACATTGAGCTACCATACCGCAAGACTTTGGACTTCTGTTTTTAAGCCAGAGGAAGAGTCGTATTTCACTGTTAGTTTTTTCACTAATAATTGTACCTTTTCAGTTATAAAATTGACGATAACATGTTTTATTTAAAGTACTGATGATGCGTGTACTGTTTCTTCATGCGTCGTATGTGTGTGCTTACTGTGACTGTCACCCTGACACAAGGTAGTTACTTCCCATGCCGTTGCTGGACAGTAGTGCTTGTCAAGCAGGAGCTAAGGCCACTGTGTCCTGGTGCTGTTCACATTCCTGCCCTCCCCATTGAGTAGACTGTATGTGCATGTATAAAGGTGACATCTAGATGGTTATCAATAGTAGTTATTTCTTGTGTAGATCGCTATCCTATTTGAAATAAAATTATGTGAAGGAAAAAAATTGTCCGCGTTTGATTACCGCCGGTGACTATGATACCGAATAGGAAGCTTCCTACTGGGCATCACGATCAGGTCACCACGCATGTCCATACAACACCAGTGCACTGGTCACCGCTTATTGACTTGTCATGTAGCCCAATCAGCCACGCAAAAGAGGTCTTGAGTGCCAACAAATCTGCCCAATTAGCTGATTCGCTTTCATACACCCGCTCCTTTCGACGCAGCCACTCTCCCATACTCCTATCGCCATATCCGCCTGCAACGATCCATATCTGGAAATGGGCGGGGTTTATGACTTTGTGGCTGTGGTAACTAGTGACACTCACAGCCTTCTTTCTTCTCTTCCAGAGACCATTGTGATAGTCTCGCTGCCTACCTCTGAGTCCCTCCTCCTCTCTCCATCTGTCTCTAATCTATGTTACTCTTTCTCGTCCCATCGCCAGGTTGCTAGGTAACTGTGGTCCTTTGATCTAAAAGAGCAGGATGACAGGCACACATAATTGTGATGAAACACACACACACACACACACACACACACACACACACACACAAACACACACACACACACATAACCTTCACATACCTTCATTCAAATTGCATCGTTGACACAAAACGATGAACACGAGGGAGGGGAAGAGAGAGGAGAGAAGGAGGGGGTACGGGAGAGATGTAGAGGAAGAAAGAGATGGGTGGTTGGGAGATTGATGCAGCACTTTTTCCATATTGATACAGATTGCCCAGGGCCTGTATCCACAAAGCGTCACCGAGTAGAAAATTGGTCATCAGTGCTGAGAATAGAGACGTTTTACCCTTTTCTTAAGGGTAAAAATAAAAGCTATGCATGAAGCCTCTTTAGTCATAGTCGACAGATATTTAGGAGACCTCATGAGCTGTCCTAACCCTTTAAAGAGTTACCAGCAGGTATCTTGATAACAGAAAAATGCAGTGAGTCAATGGTTCCTGCGCCACATGCAATTGCTTTGGAGGTGTTCAAATAATGTTTTGATATTTCTACATCATCCATAAATAATCACAGTATCTCTTGTGACATTGACAATGATTTCACGAGGCCTATTTCACATGATGTTCCTAAAATACTTATAACAAATAGGCTGATTAAATGTTTTTCTTTCGATTATTTAATTAACTATGTTATTTCAAGTTATCCCTTTGGAGTGCAATATCACGTTGTTAAAAAAAAATATTCCTAAATTGGGAATGCCCTAAAATTGGGCAAATTTAGACATCTTGGGCTTTTGTTAACTTTGATTGTGTTTGATGAAAATGATAGACCTTTCAAACACTGTATGCAACGTCATTTGAAACATTATCGGCAAGTGACTTGATGCCAACTGTGTGTTGATAACGGTAATATTGTCAAAATTCTGCTTTTAACAACCATCAGAATTGGTTAAGGCAACATTATATCAATTGTTTTACCATTGCAACATTTGATGTAGTCACATCCACCGTGGTTGCCTGCTATAGTGTTCGTAGCTGGCTATGCCTCATTGTGATTGGTTATTCCCCATCACTTGCAACAATGTCCACGAGCATCTTAACTATCTTTCCTTTGTGGTACCTCAAACTGTCGTGATTACCAGCTGAGAAACTTTCATGAATTGATTTTACTCCTGGCTCAGAGTTTGTCTGGGCAGTGTCTTAACATCATCCTAAAACCTACTCTGAGCTGGGACTTTTTGTTGTTGTCTTTTACCATCTTCTCAGGATTCCTAGGACTTTTTCTGAGATGCTACATGGATATGGGCTCAGGTCTCCTCTGCCATCTGGTGGACCAGACATCCCATTGCTCTTCACATGTTATATTCATGTTTTAGGGGAATCTGTACTGAACAAAAATATAAAACGCAACATGTAAAGTGTTGGTCCCATGTTTCATGAGATTAAATAAAAGTTGCAGAAATGTTCCATATGCACAAAAAGTTTATTTCTCTCAAATTCTTTTGAAATTGTTGCATGTTGCATTTATATTGTTGTTCAGTCCATTTGGTGTTGTTCCGGGATGGGATTGTTTAGCCTACTTGATTTAAATCCTTACATAATCTAAATGTTATGATTATATTCAATTCATATTAAATGGGGCTCCCAAGTGGCGCAGCCGTAGAAGGCACTGCATCTCAGTGCTAGAGGCATCACTACAGACCCTGGTTCGATTCCAGGCTATATCACAACTGGCCGTGATTGGGAGTCCCATAGGGCGGCGCACAATTGGCCCAGATTCGTCCGGGTTAGGGTTTGGCCAAAGTAGGCCGTCATTGTAAATAAGAACAAATTCTTAATTGATTTCCTAGTTAAATAAAGGTCTAATTATTTTTAAATAATATTTATTTCTTTATTTGTTTTTATTTATTTTTTCACCTTTATTTAACCAGGTAGGCAAGTTGAGAACAAGTTCTCATTTACAATTGCGACCTGGCCAAGATAAAGCAAAGCAGTCCGACACAAACAACAACACAGAGTTACACATGGAATAAACAAACATGCAGTCAATAATACAATTGAAAAATAAATCTATATACAATGTGAGCAAATGAGGTGAGATAAGGGAGGTAAAGGCAGCAAAAGGCCATGGTGGCAAAGTAAATACAATATAGCAAGTAAAACACTGGAATGGTAGATTTGCAGTGGAAGAATGTGCAAAGTAGAGCTAGAAATAATGGGTTGCAAAGGAGCAAAATAAATAAATAAATACAATAGGGGAGGAGGTAGCTGTTTGGGATAAATTATAGATGGGCTATCTATAGGTGCAGTAATCTGTGAGCTGCTCTGACCGCTGGTACTTAAAGCTAGTGAGGGAGATAAATGTTTCCAGTTTCAGAGATTTTTGTAGTTCGTTCCAGTCATTGGCAGCAGAGAACTGGAAGGAAAGGCGACCAAAGGAAGAATTGGTTTTGGGGGTGACCAGAGAGATATACCTCCTGGAGCGCGCTACAGGTGGGTGCTGTTACGGTGACCAGCGAGCTGAGATAAGGGGGGACTTTACCTAGCAGGGTCTTGTAGATGACCTGGAGCCAGTGGGTTTGGCGACGAGTATGATAACAAAATGCATTATGGGTGGTCCTTTAAACAGTATACAGTGCATTCGGAAACTATTTAGACCCCTTGACTTTTTCCACATTTTGTTACGTTACAGCCTGATTCTAAAATAGTTTTGTCCCCCTCATCAATCTACACACAATACCCCATAATGACGAAGCAAAAATAGGTTTTTAGAAATGTTTGTAAATATATATATTTAAAAAAACGGAAATATCACAACTTAACTGGTACGGTATATAATAGTTTTTTTCCCTCATAAATCTACACACAACACCCCATAATGACAATGAAAAAAACAGGTTTTTATAAAAACAAAAATGAAATATCACATTTACATAAGTATTCAGACCATTTACTCAGTACTTTGTTGAAGCACCTTTGGCAACAATTACAGCCTCGAATCTTCTTGGGTATGACACTACAAGCTTGGCACACCTGTATTTGGGGAGTTTCTCCTTATTCTTCTCAGCAGATCCTATCAAGCTCTGTCAGGTTGGATGGGGAGTGTTGCTGCACAGCTATTTTCAGGTCTCTCCAGAAATGTTCAATTGGGTTCAAGTTCAGGCTCTGGCTGGGCCACTCAAGGACAATCAGAGACTTGTCCTGAAGCCACTCCTATGTTGCCTTGGCTGTGTGATTAGGGTCATTGTTCTGTTGGAAAGTGAACCTTTGCCCCAGTCTGAGGTCCTGGGCGCTCTGGAGCAGGTTTTCATCAAGGATCTATCTGTACTTTGCCCGTTTATCTTTCGCTTGATCCAGACTAGTCTCCCAGTCCCTAAACAACATCCCCACAGCATGATGCTGCCACCACCGTGGGGATGGTGCCAGGTTTCCTCCAGATGGGAAGCTTGGCATTCAGGCCAAAGAGTTCAATCTTGGTTTCATCAGACCAGAGAATCGTGTTTCTCATGGTCTGTGTCTTTAGGTGCCTTTTGGCAAACTCCAAGCGGGCTGTCATGTGTCTTTTATTGAGGAGTGGTTTCTGTCTGGCCACCCTACCATAAAGGTCTGATTGGTGGATTGCTGCAGAGATGGTTGTCCTTCTGGAAGGTTCTCCCATCACCACAGAGGAACTCTAGAGCTCTGTCAGAGTGCCATCGGGTTCTTGGTCACCTCCCTAACCAAGGCCCTTCTCCCCCAATTGCTGTTTGGCCGGGCAGCCAGCTCTAGGAAGAGTCTTGGTGGTTCCAAAATACGTCCATTTAAGTATGATGGAGGCCACTGTGTTCTTGGGGACCTTCAAATGTTGCAGAAATGTTTTGGTACCCTTCCCCAGATCTGTGCCTCGACACAATCCTGTCGACACAATCTAGCTCTATGGACAATTCCTTTGACCTCATGGCTTGGTTTTTGCTCTGACATGCAGTGTCAACTGTCGGACCTTATATAGACAGGCGTGTGCCTTTCCAAATGATGTCCAATCAATTGAATTTACCACAGGTGAACTCCAAGTTGTAGAAACATCTCAAGGATGATCCATGGAAACAGGATGCTCCTGAGATCAATTTAGAGTCTCATAGCAAAGGGTCTGAATACATATGTAAATAAGGTATTTCTGTTTTTTATCATTATGGGGTATTGTGTGGAGATTGCAGAGTTAAAAATGATAATAATACATTTTAGAATCAGGATGTAACGTAACAAAATGTGGAAAAAGTCAAGGAGTCTAAATACTTTCCGAAATCACTGTAATTGTGCCCAAAGTGATGATGATCTTCAAATGTAATTAACTTGTTCATACGCCCTACCATGTTTACAAGACAAGGCTCAATTATGATAACGTGATTTTCAAACAGATAAGGCCCAATTCCCACAACAGTGTGATTTGTTATTGAGTCTTATTTACACGATGAGACATCAGAGCACTGGAAAGAAAACAAGGGATGATGTTTGAGGACTCCATATTAGTGTTTCAAAATGACAATCATAGGATAAATGAAATTGCTTTGTGCACAGTGATGGGCAAATATAGCCCAGTATTACTCCTTAGTCCAAGGACCTTACATGCTCTGTTTAAAGGGCAAAGTGGCTCTGAAGACAAAACTGCCAAATACTCCATCTAAACGTGGAATCGATTCTCAATTGCGGTACGGTTCTAGAAACATAGATCCCTCTACTTTCATATCACATCTAAATAATTTCACAAATGGAAAATACACACTTACTGTACACTGATCTAACCAATTTTAACAAAGTTGCAGCCTACAGTATTTTTCAGTGGCAACACACACGTTTGTGGCCGTTTACACACAGGTGTAATTAGCACAGGTAGTCCACTCTGTCTTCCGTTTACACACAGGTGTAATTAGCACAGGTAGTCCACTCTGTCTTCCGTTTACACACAGGTGTAATTAGCACAGGTAGTCCACTCTGTCTTCCGTTTACACACAGGTGTAATTAGCACAGGTAGTCCACTCTGTCTTCCGTTTACACACAGGTGTAATTAGCACAGGTAGTCCACTCTGTCTTCCGTTTACACACAGGTGTAATTAGCACAGGTAGTCCACTCTGTCTTCCGTTTACACACAGGTGTAATTAGCACAGGTAGTCCACTCTGTCTTCCGTTTACACACAGGTGTAATTAGCACAGGTAGTCCACTCTGTCTTCCGTTTACACACAGGTGTAATTAGCACAGGTAGTCCACTCTGTCTTCCGTTTACACACAGGTGTAATTAGCACAGGTAGTCCACTCTGTCTTCCGTTTACACACAGGTGTAATTAGCACAGGTAGTCCACTCTGTCTTCCGTATGTTTTCTGTAAACAAGCACTGTAACATGGAAATATGGCCGTCTGGGAACCCTAATAAAGGTGTGTAATTGTGATGAATGGGTTCATTCACACTGTCTACTTGTGCGAATACACTAGAGCATGGCAGCAGTTATGAACAGGGCCATTTAGCATATAGTCGCATGTCTTTGCTACTTGCCTTCGTCCAATGACTTTTATGTGTAATGGTTCTGAGAGTCATGATCAAGGGCTGGGGCTAATAGAGACCTCCTGCAAATAGAAAACATGAAAGATGCAATAGCAGAAAGTGCTCCTCAATTTCCTGGTTGCTAAAAATCGAATAGTTCCCCTAATTTTAGTTTATGTGACAAAACAAATACATGTCTAGAGAATCATCCAAACCTGTAAAAAGAAAAACATTTCCGTAACCAAAAATATTGTGTTTTCAGCTGTAAAAGATGCAAAAGCATAAGAAGCAAAAACGAAATTTAAGAGCGGGAAGCATAGAAATAATGTACATAGAACATATCTACAGCTTCTTAGGCTTGCTTTCAATGAGAATGACAGATCTATAAAACATTTCTATGCGAATTTGGTCAGTCGTACAAAAAGTAAATATTCGCAGCTTTAAATTAAGTCGAATCATGGTTTTACCTTTCGCTTACTTACCTATAATGCAGGCATCTTCGGTAGGCATTAAACTCGATTAAACGGTTGATAATCTTGTGTTGCAAGATCTTGTGTTGCAATACTGTCAAAATTACCTAGAAAGTGGTTTACACTAGATAGCACAGCCACAAAGTAAAAATTGGCGATATTATAAACATGTATGAAAACAATAATGTACTTTTTGGTCTTAATTTAAGGTTAGGTTTAATCATACGGTTATCCGTGCGGTTACGGTTAAGATGTGTTTAAATCAGATTTTAAGAAGATAAATTGAAGAAGTGGGTGGGGTTTATGACTTTGTGGCTGTGTTAACGAGTGACGACCCTAGAAAGTTGACGATCATAGGCAATGTTTTCGACAGTGATGGAAAAGCCACTGCGCTGTAGCTGTTGCCAGAAGTAGATATAATTGCGACAGTAGGGGCAGTGTCGAAAGTGTTGTTAGGTAACGTTAGCTTGCTTGATGGAATAGCCGCCCAGCCACACACATTGGATAATGTTCGAATGTGAAGGTCCTTGCAACTCTTTAAAGACATCGATAGCGTGTCCGACATTATATTGTTTCCCATGCTGTTTTTTTTATTGATAAACAATTTCGGGTCAAGGAGCCTGTACGTCAGATGTGATGTCACTATTAGCAGCCTGTCTTTTAGCATTGTGGGACGTGTAATGTAAGCAGCAAACAACGGGGCTTGTTTGTAATGTATGTGTTTTCCAAATAGCAATCTAAACGGGTCGCGCTATAAGTAGTTTAAAGGAAATTCCACATTTCGACATTGCGCGCAAATATAGGTCTTGTGTCATCAAAGCAGTTTCGGGAGAGCAGTGTGTACGTCTCTCTTGAGGAAGTGGGATGTGGCCAGACTGTATTAATGTTGCCGACCAAGATATGAAACTCATTGTAGCAGTGCTTTTGGAGCCTTGTTACATTTTAAATACTAGGTTAGACTTAGTGCTGAACGAGAGCCCATTTGACGAATTCGATGACACCCCTCGGTGCTCGAAATTGTGTTGGGGGTTGCTCAGATTACCAAACTGATATCAACATGTGAATTAAAGATTTACCTATTTTATTTTATTGAAAGCCATTGAATTGTGAATGTCAACTCAACATCAGATAATGGACTCATCTTTAGCTTTGGGAAGACTGGAAATCAATAGACCCATGGTGAACCTGGGGACTTGTCTCTCCGGCTCGGTGAAGGAGAAGAACGCTCAGGGAGGATCGCAGGCGGCGCACCTGAACGGATGTGTTCCGCTCTCCCATCAGGTGGCCGGTCATAAGTATGGCGTTGATAAAGTAGGTCAGTGACTGGACTTATCAAATGTGTTTTCCTTTCGCCACGGTGCATGTTTATCCACTAGTGAGTGGCGTTTCATTGTGTAATCTTGGTCTGCATGGTGGAATAGCTCTCCTTTGGTTCAATAACAATACTTCAGAAAAGCTGACAGAAGTAGACTACACTGTCTTTCCGGGATAATTTATCTCCAGGACAAGAGTCCTGAGCAAGGAAGCCACTGTTATAGGTTTCATCATGTCAGTCAATAACAGAATAGAGCACCTGCTTGAAGCCTTTTGTGTACTTGGGTTGATGCATGTAGTAGTATCAGCTCTCTAACTATTGTAATGTAGGAACTGAAATCCAGGGTTGTAATCATTAGCCAAACAGTTAAAACTAGTTTCTATTGGACAAATTCAGGTAGGTCTCTCCCCGTTTTCGTTTTGTTTGCTTCTGTTTAAGAAATGTTTTGCAACCGAATCAGCGGGGGGGTTCTTCATCACTTCTGATCGTCCACTTAGTTATAGCCTACAGCCTCACCAAGCAAATTGCCAGTGGCTATAACCTAAATCATGAAATAGGCTTTATAAAATCCAATGCTTGAAGTAGACTCCCTTAACTAAAACTGAACTCTCAAGAGTGGGAAGAACCAATGTATTATTTCTGGCCTGGGAGACGGTGACAGAGCACCAGTGTAAATGGGATTTAATCCTGGTTGTCTCTGCTAAGAGCCTTTCAGTTGAATCCTACACTCAGGTGGGGATAGGTGTCACATTTGTATTTAGGTCACATAAGACTCTTGATACAGCTGACCTCTGAGTTGATTAAACGCTGACACTTGGGAGTGTTTATTTCCTACCATTTCACAATTTCAGTTGTAAGATTCAAGCTGCGCCCGAGGCAGTCAAACTCTGACATATCTCAGAGAGGAGTGTGGTCCACCTCTTTTTCCAACTCTTATCTTATATTAGAGCAGTCTCACACAGTGAGTGTATAGTGTCAGACTTTATAGGTAACTGGTGTTCAGGTGTTTTTCTATAAGATCCATTGTTTTATGACTTCATGTAAAACACAAGTTAACCTTTGCACTTCTCAGTTAGGTATTACAGGTGTCCAAATGGCTGTTTGGCCCTGTCTGGGTTTGCAAAGGTACGGTGTATATTACTGTATACATTTTTGTAACTTTCAAATCTGATGAAATCTAGTGGCATTTTTGGGTACTTCAGATTATCCCAGGTGTCTGTAATTATCTCTGGCTCTCTGTGTGGCCTGATCACATGTCAAATCATCAAATAAGATGATTTTAAAATAAACAAATAGAATGACAAAACTGTAAAACATTATCCTAAATATAAACCATCAACTTAATGAATAGCAGTGATGTTTAATAAAAGGATATTTCTTGCGGAAACCCTCATATATCTTTTTTATTTGACTGTCAATTTGTCTTTGTTGTAAATGTTTTGGCACCAAACTAGTGGCAGTTGTGAATAAAGTCAATAGTTGGAAGAGTGGCAGAGTTCATTCAAAAATAATACCATTGTTGATTAGATGCTTTTTTTCCTGAATTATGCTCTTTTTCTCATGAACCATATGGCCTATCCACTGGAAACTCAGACAATATGAATTTATTTAAAAAGGGATTTATGTATAAATGACCTAGATTGCCATAGATTGCCTGTTAAAAAGCAAAATTACAGAAGATTGTGGTAACATTGGTAAATGACCAGTAGCTTTGCAACCCTAGCCCTGTCTGAATTCTTTAGAAATGTATCCTTCCTTTCTCTCTTGAAATATCTACAAATCTAACATGGTTGCACAGTTGTGAAAGCTAGGGCCCCCTCAGCCACATAGGCATGTCTGATCAGTAATTATTTAGTCGGAAGAGGAAGGATGTATTTTTGAATTATTCGAACTAGGCCTTTGTGGCAACCAGTACTAGATCTTTACTAAGTGTCAGAATGACCCACAACTTTTGTTACAACAGGCATATTGCAACATCCTGATGGCACAGTACTCAAACAGCTCCAGCCCCCTCCCAGAGGTCCTAGAGAGATGCAGTTCTACAGCAAGGTAACCATCCACGTACTTTGATGCTGGAAAAAAATAAAGAAAAATGTGATGTTATCTGAAAGTACAACTATTTTTTACAGGACAGTATTCCCTATGAAATGACTCTCCCTTCTACACGAAGTCCGCAAGAAGTCATCCCTTTAATGTCCACTAAATGGTTATGTACTCGGGAACAACATTCCCATGTCAGTTTATGTTATGTTCAAGTTAATGTGTAGATTTAAATAAGTTAATAGAAAGTGAGTGAATAGTCCTAAAAAACCCTCTATCTTTCATTCTCCCTGAGTAGCTATTGAGGAAGCCTAGCAGGCAACACAGTAATGTAGTCCACATCTTTACTAACTCACTGGGTAAGGTCGGCACACTCTCTGCATATAAACCAGTGGGATATCTGTTTATTGAAGGGCTTCTGAAAGGTGTTTGTCTCGACGTGTCCACTGCGACATTTAGCCAGAGGGTTATGAGGGCTTTCCACCGGAACCCGCTTACTCCCCTATTGTTATAGTGGACTACATGTCCACACGATGAAATGGTTGCTTTGGAAACACTCTCTTACAGAGGAATCATGTATTAGTAGTTCAACTTGGCTACTTCCACCATCATTTCATGGTAGTGAACTATAAAAGGGAAGGAAAATGATGTTTTTTATTGTTACTATGCGTTACTTCTAATGAAAATAAATGAAGAAAAAGGTTTTATTCTCACAGACAGCGGACAGTTGCAGTGAAATGTTATTGTTGTACTGGATCAGCTATAGTATTGTAGCTGGAGTAAATTAGGGTTAAGTGCCTTGCTCATAGGCACACCGGTATATTTTTCACATTGTCAGCTCGGGTTTTCGACCAGCGACCTTTCGGTTACTGGCCAAATGCTCTAACCGCTAGCCTAGGTGCCACCCCTACATGTGCCATGTTGGTTAAACAACACCCTAATCAAATAAGACACTGACATTCCCACATAGAGATGGTGATTAGTTCCGTCACATGAGCTGATTTGCTTCTTCCAGATCTACGCTGAGGACTGTGGCGACCCGTGCCTGTTGGACCTCCAGCGTCACCTCCCTAAATACTTTGGCACCTGGTCCTCGCCTGAATCTCCTAACGGTAAACACCGGTCCATAAGAAATCATTAAACGTCCCTAGGACATTATTTCAGCATTACTTCAACATGTACCAGGGCCTTTATTCATAAAGGAACTCTGAGGAGGAGTGCTAATCTAGGATCAGGTCTTCCCTGCCCATTAAATCATAAGTCATTTGGATCTAAAAGGCAGAAACTGATCCTAGGACAGCACTCTGTTAAAAAAATACACCGGCAGGAACGCGGTTTTAACCACTTAGCATTCAGGATTAGACCCACCCGGTGTATAAATGTAAACAATCATGGCAGTGCTTTGCTACTAGAAGTATTGTATGGCTGTAGGGGTGAAACACCGCCTCTTCTATCATTCTAGTGGCTAAATGTGTTGATTTTATATTTCTAAATCTCTATCGCCTCATGCCATGTTTCTGCGCCCTTTGATGACATCACAGAGTTGTACCTAAAACTGGAGGACGTGACTCGGCGGTTCCAGAAGCCTTGTATTATGGATGTCAAGATCGGCCAGAAAAGCTACGACCCCTACGCCTCCCAAGAGAAGCGGGACCAGCAGATCAAGAAGTACCCTCTCATGGAGGAGATTGGCTTCCTGCTTCTCGGAATGAGGGTGAGTCTTCCTCTTCAGCCTCATGAGTCCCTCCCACTGGGTTGAAAAGGGCTCTCCAACTGATAATGTCATTTTATTGAGAGGGGCTATATGAGTCCTGGGTGGCAGTACCTTAGGGCTTATTCTGACTGATGAGTCTGTGGAGAGATGTCGTAAAGATATTTCTACTTTTCAATTTAAAGTACAGCTTGGCAACTCAGCATTCTTGCATTCTTGCTATTTACAGTAAATATCACAGTAGCCATTAGCATCCTTTAACAAACTATTAATCAACTATGTGAGCAATTTCTCATCTAAACCAAGTTACACTCCTGAATAATGCAACTATTCACAAGTATGTGCAGACAATTGAGGGTTTATTTTCTCAAGACAATGGCACATAAAGCATCGCTGGGCTGGCTAACAACATATGCTTCATCAAGTAGCCTATCAAAAATGAATGAATACCGCTCATACAAATATAGAAGTTTATTATACAGCGCTAGGTAGAAAGCTAAACAAAGTCATTTCTGTATCTTCATCATATCATAAATCATTGGCTACTAGTTAATGATGAGCTACTTTAGTGTATTAAAGTTACCTTAGGACAAACCTGGCATCCATTGATCAATATCATGCAAATCATTACATGAGCTTAACGTTGTTAGTTCACTGGGGAGTTCCTGATTGCTGTTCCAGCTTTCTGTTTCTGCTTGCTGTTGAATGACCGTGTTCTGAGATTCCCATAAAGCTTCGGGCAACAATTGCAGAGTAACCGCCTATTAGATAATCATCAGTGTTGACTTGGCATTTAGTAACCATTAAGACTGTAACGGTAGGGTAAGGGCAGAATGTGAGGTTGTTTCTATATGAAGGGTTGTTTAGTTCTGATTTCCACTGTGTTCATTATATCAATCGTTTATTTCTGTCAAGGTTGAAAAATTAAGTTTAAAGAAAAACTGAGAGCTTTTGCCAGAGCTCAACTCCATTGACACTAAACAAACAAATGAACGCAACATGTAAATTGTTGGTCCCATGTTTCATGAGCTGCAATAAAAGATCCCAGAAATGGATGGATTCAAAAAGTTTATTTCGATCAAATTCTGTACATAAATGTGTTTACGTCCCTGTTATTGAGCATTTCTCCTTTGCCAAGAGAATCCATCCACCTGACAGGTGTGTCATATTAAGAAGCTGATTAACCAGCAGGTGCAGCTTGTCCTGGGGATGATAAAAGGCCATTCTAAAATGTGCAGTTTTTTTTTGTCATACAACACAATGCACAGTGTGCAATTGGCATGTTGACTGCAGGAATGTCAACCCGAGCTGTTGCCAGAGGAATTGAATGTTACTTTCTCTACCATAAGCCACCTCTAACGTCATTTTAGAGAATTGGGCAGTGCGTGCAACCGGCCTCACAGACCACGTGTATGGTGTCGTGTGGGCGAGCGGTTTGCTGATGTCAACGTTGTGAACATCGTGCCACATGGTGGCGGTGGGGTTATGGTATGGGTAGGCATAAGCTTAACAAACACAATTGCATTTTATCAATGGCAATTTGAATACACAGAGATACCGTGACGAGATCCTGAGGCCCGTTGTCGTACCAGTCATCCGCCTCCCATCGCCTCATGTTTCAGCATGATAATGCACAGCCCCATGTCACAAGGATCTGTACACAATTCCTGGAAGATTAATTTGTCCCAGATTTTCCATGGCCTGCATACTCACCAGAATTGTTGCATTTATACTTTTGTTCAGTATAGTTGCAAAACCAGTTAAATTAGTATTGAACAATTTCGTTTTTTATTTTATTTTAACCAGGTAGGCCAGTTGAGAACAAGTTCTCATTTACAACTGTGACCTGGCCAAGATAAAGCAAAGCAGTGTGACAAAAAAACACCAGAGTTACACATAAACAGTACAATCAATAACACAGTAGAACAATCTATGTCGTGTTTGCAATTGTAGAAGATTAGGGCGGTAAGGCAATATAGAGGTGAAATCATTACAATATGGGGATGAGGTAGTTGGGTGTGCTATTTACAGATTGGCTGTGTACAGGTACAGTGATCGGTAAGCTGCTCTGACAGCTGATGCTTAAAGTTAGAGAGGGAGATATGTCAGACGAGTTGTTTCCCGTTAATATGGTAATCGCAGGAACACAATGACAATCCTTCCAAGGGTGTTTACAAGGTGTTGACACACATGCCTGGGCAGCCGAACCAGAGTGGTAGAATTAGAGACTGGAAGGATAATTTAGGTGCATTTGTTATTGCTATTTTATTAGGATCACAATTATCTGTTTCAAAAACAGCAGCTACTCTTCCTGGGGTCCACACAACACATAATATAATACAGAACCTTTAATAGACAAAAAACATCTAAACGACAGAACTACCTACAGTGGGGCAAAGAAGTATTTAGTCAGCCACCAATTGTGCAAGTTCTCCTACTTAAAAAGATGAGAGGCCTGTAATTTTCATCATATTTCAAATCAAATCAAATCAAATTTTATTTGTCACATACACATGGTTAGCAGATGTTAATGCGAGTGTAGCGAATTGCTTGTGCTTCTAGTTCCGACAATGCAGTGATAACCAACAAGTAATCTAACTAACAATTCCAAAACTACTGTCTTATACACAGTGTAAGGGGATAAGGAATATGTACATAAGGATATATGAATGAGTGATGGTACAGAGCAGCATACAGTAGATGGTATCGAGTACAGTATATACATATGAGATGAGTATGTAGACAAAGTAAACAAAGTGGCATAGTTAAAGTGGCTAGTGACATAAGAATGCAGTCGATGATCTAGAGTACAGTATATACATATGCATATGAGATGAATAGTGTAGGGTAAGTAACATTATATAAGGTAGCATTGTTTAAAGTGGCTAGTGATATATTTACATCATTTCCCATCAATTCCCATTATTAAAGTGGCTGGAGTTGGGTCAGTGTCAATGACAGTGTGTTGGCAGCAGCCACTCAATGTTAGTGATTGCTGTTTAACAGTCTGATGGCCTTGAGATAGAAGCTGTTTTTCAGTCTCTCGGTCCCAGCTTTGATGCACCTGTACTGACCTCGCCTTCTGGATGATAGCGGGGTGAACAGGCAGTGGTTTGGGTGGTTGATGTCCTTGATGATCTTTATGGCCTTCCTGTAACATCGGGTGGTGTAGGTGTCCTGGAGGGCAGGTAGTTTGCCCCCGGTGATGCGTTATGCAGACCTCACTACCCTCTGGAGAGCCTTACGGTTGAGGGCGGAGCAGTTGCTGTACCAGGCGGTGATACAGCCCGCCAGGATGCTCTCGATTGTGCATCTGTAGAAGTTTGTGAGTGCTTTTGGTGACAAGCCGAATTTCTTCAGCCTCCTGAGGTTGAAGAGGCGCTGCTGCGCCTTCTTCACGACGCTGTCAGTGTGAGTGGACCAATTCAGTTTGTCTGTGATGTGTATGCCGAGGAACTTAAAACTTGCTACCCTCTCCACTACTGATCCATCGATGTGGATAGGGGGGTGTTCCCTCTGCTGTTTCCTGAAGTCCACAATCATCTCCTTAGTTTTGTTGACGTTGAGTGTGAGGTTATTTTCCTGACACCACACTCCGAGGGCCCTCACCTCCTCCCTGTAGGCCGTCTCGTCGTTGTTGGTAATCAAGCCTACCACTGTTGTGTCGTCCGCAAACTTGATGATTGAGTTGGAGGCGTGCATGGCCACGCAGTCGTGGGTGAACAGGGAGTACAGGAGAGGGCTCAGAACGCACCCTTGTGGGGCCCCCGTGTTGAGGATCAGCGGGGAGGAGATGTTGTTGCCTACCCTCACCACCTGTGGGTATTTTCAACTATGACAGACAATGAAAAAAATCCAGAAAATCACATTGTAGGATTTTTAATGAATTTATTTGCAAATTATGGTGGAAAATAAGTATTTGGTCAATATCAAAAGTTTATCTCAATACTTTGTTATATACCCTTTGTTGGCAATGACAGAGGTCAAATGTTTTCTGTAAGTCTTCACAAGGTTTTCACACACTGTTGCTGGTATTTTAGCCCATTCCTCCATGCAGATCTCCTCTAGAGCAGTGATGTTTTGGGGCTGTTGCTGGGCAACACAGACTTTCAACTCCCTCCAAAGATTTTCTATGGGGTTGAGATCTGGAGACTGGCTAGGCCACTCCAGGACCTTGAAATGCTTCTCACTCCTTTGTTGCCCGGGCGGTGTGTTTGGGATCATTGTCATGCTGAAAGAGCCAGCCACGTTTCCTCTTCAATGCCCTTGCTGATGGAAGGAGGTTTTCACTCAAAATCTCACGATACATGGCCCCATTCATTCTTTCCTTTACACGGATCAGTCGTCCTGGTCCCTTTGCAGAAAAACAGCCCCAAAGCATGATGTTTCCACCCCCATGCTTCACAGTAGGTATGGTGTTCTTTGGATGCAACTCAGCATTCTTTGTCCTCCAAATACAACGAGTTGAGTTTTTACCAAAAAGTTATATTTTGGTTTGATCTGACCATATGACATTCTTCCAATCTTCTTCTGTATCATCCAAATGCTCTCTAGCAAACTTCAGACGGGCCTGGACATGTACTGGCTTAAGCAGGGGGACACGTCTGGCACTGCAGGATTTGAGTCCCTGGCGGCGTAGTGTGTTACTGATGGTAGGCTTTGTTACTTTGGTCCCAGCTCTCTGCAGGTCATTCACTAGGTCCCCCCGTGTGGTTCTGGGATTTTTGCTCACCGGATCATTTTGACCCCATGGGGTGAGATCTTGTGTGGAGCCCCAGATCGAGGGAGATTATCAGTGGTCTTGTATGTCTTCCATTTCCTAATAATTGCTCCCACAGTTGATTTCTTCAAATCAAGCTGCTTACCTATTGCAGATTCAGTCTTCCCAGCCTGGTGCAGGTCTACAATTTTGTTTCTGGTGTCCTTTGACAGCTCTTTGGTCTTGGTCATAGTGGAGTTTGGAGTGTGACTGTTTGAGGTTGTGGACAGGTGTCTTTTATACTGATAACAAGTTCAAACAGGTGCCATCAATACAGGTAACGAGTGGAGGACAGAGGAGCCTCTTAAAGAAGAAGTTACAGGTCTGTAAGAGCCAGAAATCTTGCTTGTTTTTTAGGTGACCAAATACGTATTTTCCACCATAATTTGCAAATAAATTCATAAACAATTCTACAATGTAATTTTCTGGATTTTTTTTCTCTCATTTTGTCTGTCATAGTTGAAGTGTACCTATGATGAAAATTACAGGCCTCTCATCTTTTTAAGTGGGAGAACTTGCACAATTGGTGACTGACTAAATACTTCTTTGCCCCACTGTATGCACTCACCACTTTTCTGTTTGTAAATTTTCTTTGCATTTTTGAAACAAGTTCTTTTTTTGCATTTCACTTCACCAATTTGGACTATATCATTTATGTATATTACAATGAATCCAAATAAAAATCCTTTTAAATTACAGGTTGTAATGCAACAATATAGGAAAAACGCCAAAGAGGATGAATACTTTTGCAAGGCACTGTACCCATAACATGATGCAGTCACCACTTTGCTTGAAAATATGGAGAGTGGTACTCGCTAATAGGTTGTATTGGATTTTCCCCAAACATAACACTTTGTATTCAGGACAAAATTAATTGCTTTGCCACATTGTTTGCAGTATTACTTTAGTGCCTTGTTGCAAACATGTTTTGGATATGTTTTATTCTGTTCAGGCTTCCTTCTTTTCACTATGTGAATTAGGTTAGTATTGTGGAGTAATAACTACAATGTTTTTGATCCATCCTCAGTTTTCTCCTTTCAACTTGGAGATTTTGGCAATGAGGCCTTTTATGTACTTCCCCACCCAGTCACTGCAAAGATACAAGCGTTCTTCCTAACTCAGTTGCCGGAGAGGAAGGAAACTGCCAGGGACTTAACCATGAGGCAAATGGTGACTTTAAAACAGTTAGTTTGCCAAAATCCCAAAGTATCCTGTTAATGAGGCCCCTAATCTACTCCCCCAGAGTCAAATGAACTTGTGGATACCATTTATGTCTCTGTCTAGTATGAAGGACGTTTGAGGTAGTTTCATGAGCCAATGCTAACTAGCGTTAGCACAATGATTGGACGTCTATGGGTATCTGCTAGCATCCCAAAGTATCCCTTTTAAACTCTGTTTTAAAGTCATCATTGGCCTCATAGTTAAATCGCTGAGTGGTTTCTTTCCTCTCCGGTAACTGAGTTAGGAAGGACACCTATATCTTTGCAGTGACTGGGTGTATTGATACACCATACAAAGTGTAAATCATAACTTTACCATGCTGAAAGGGATATTCAATGTCTGCTTATTTTATTTTGACCCATCTACCAATAGGTGCTCTTCTTTACGAGGCATTGGAAAATCTCCCTGGTCTTTGTGGTTGATTCTGTTTGAAATTCACTGCTCGACTGGGTACAATTATCTGAATGTGTGGGGTACAGAGATGAGGTAGTCATTCAAAAATGACTATTTGTGTGTGTGTTGTTATGTATGCTACACTGTTGGAACTAGGAACATAAGCATTTCTCTGCACCTGCGATTAACCTCTGCAAAATAGGTGTACGCGACCAATAAAATTAGATTTTCATTTGATGGTTGTGTTTTTAGTGGACTAAGTATAGAGCAGCTTCCAGTCTTTGGCATCTCTTAAACTCTAAACATACATTTTCTTAAACTTTGTTAAACGATCAAATTCCATTCGCAAGGATTTCAATACATCTGGACTGCCACATGCTCTACAGTTTTATTGAACATTTTAATCATATTTTTCAAAAAGTCTCAAGCTTGAGACTGATACATTCTCGTAGACAGTTAAGCCGTGCTCAGTGTTTAGCCTCTGGAGGTCAGTAATAGGAAGCCTCCATCCATCAGTAGAACAGCATGGAGCTAGCTTCTGACTGATCTCAGATCTGTTGACTAGGACCTCTCCTTTTATCCCAGTCACCATTATGCCGTCCTCTCCTCTGGCTTTTCCTCACAGAAAGATCAAATTGAACTCTATATAAGAATATGTATCAGTCTGTAAAGTATTTTTGTCGTCTGTCTTTCCAATATATGACTCTTATGACCTTTTTTCATGTTAAAATGATAAATGATTATTTATTGTCCTTGTCTATGGCTGTTCTGTACTTTGTGGACCCCAGGAAGAGTAGCTGCTGCATGTGCAGTAGCTAATGGGGATCCTAATGAACTAAACTAGTAAGTGAATAAGATCCATTATAAACTGGGTGGTTTGAGCCCTGAATGCTGATTTAGCTGAAAGCCATGGTATCTCAGACCGTATACCATGGGTATGACAAAACATGTATTGTTACTGCTCTAACTATGTTGGTAACCAGTATATAATGGCAATAAGGCACCTCGGGGGCTTGTGATATATGGCCAATATACCACGGCTAAGGACTGTATCCAGGCACTCTGTTGTCGTCCTTAAGAACAACCCTTAGCCATGGTATATTGGCCATATACCACACCCCCCCCAGGCCTTATTGCTTAATTATAGCCTAGGCTTTGTAAGAATGCATACCTCCTGCAGTACAAGTCATTCACTGACATACTCTGTAGTCAAGGAGCATCTGAGGAGCAGGGTTTGTAGTTTTCCCAGGGGGGGGGGGCAAAGGCTTTTTGGCTCGGAGCTTGGAAAAATCTGCTTGTCTGCAGTGTGTGACCACAGGGTGATGAGACTCATTACTGATAATGATGTTCCTGATTGCAGTGATAGAGGCAGGAATCCATCTGGTAAATAGTTCTGCTCCTCTCAGCATGGACATGGAATTAATGTGTCCTCAGACTGAGTTCTACTCGCGTTGCTATTAATATCACAGAAACCAGTACTGTACATTATGTCACATTACAGTGGGGTCTGGAATTATAGGATCCCTTGATAAAGATGAGCAAAAAAACTAAATACAAATACTGAGCTATATAGTATGCTCAAAAACATTTACAATTATTTGATGCTAATACAATTGCTCAGAATAAGAGATTTTGTTTAACAAGTAATGCAATATATATATATATATATATTTTTTTAAATATAGATATATGCAAATGTAGCAAATCCATCAATGATTTGTTTTTGTAAAAAAAAAAATATCATTGTATTTTTTTTGCTCATCTTTTTTTAAAGAGATCCAATAATTCCTGCCCCCCTGTATGTGTGTGTTGTTTTGAGCAGTTTGTGTTTAAACATAATTTCTCCAGCAGAGGGCATATTCCACCCGTGATTCTATCATGGAGAGGCCACGTTGAGTTGAACGTTTATATAGAGACTCATCTCCTTTCCAAGTTGTGCAGCTTTGCTTTTTAGTGAAAACAGGCCGATGTACTGCATCTGTTTCTTCCGGTTAATGTTAATTCTTCTGTCTTTCTAACCCTCCAGGTGTACAAGGTCAACTCTGACGAATATCACTCGTATGATCAACATTACGGGCGAGGCCTTCTCAAGGACACCATCAAAGATGGTGAGCTCGTAAAACAATAATACTCCTGTCACAAAATACACATTATATCCTTCTGTCTAATATCAATAGGCTGCCCGCGGGGCATATAGTTTTAAACAAATCAATATATATTTTAGATTCTTCAAAGTAGCCACCCTTTGCCTTGATGACAGCTTGGCATTCTCTCAGCCAGCTTCACGAGGAATGCTTTTCCAACAGTCTTGAAGGAGTTCCCACATGCTGAGCACTTGTCGGCTGCTTTTCCTTCACTCTGCCGTCCAACTCATCCCAAATCATTTGGGTTGAGGTCAGGTGATTTGTGGATGCCAGGTCATCTGATGCAGCACTCAATCACTCTCTCTGTCTTGGTTAAATAGCCCTTACACAGCCTGGAGGTGTGTTGGGTCATTGTCCTGTTGAAAAACAAATGATAGTCCCACTAAGTGCAAATCAGATGGGATGGTGTGTCACTGCAGAATGCTGTGGTAGCCATGCTGGTTAAGTGTGTCTTGAATTCTAAGTAAATCAGACAGTGTCACCAGCAAAGCACCATCACACCTCCTTCATGCTTCACGGTGGGAACCACACATGTGGCGACCATCCGTTCACCTACTCCGCGTCTCACAAAGACACAGCGGTTGAAACTATAAACTATCAGACCAAAGGACAGATTTCCACCGGTCTCATGTCCATTGCTTGCATTTCTTGGCACAAGCAAGTCTCTTCTTCTGATTGGTGTCCTGTAGTTGTGGTTTCTTTGCAGCATGACGGCCTGATTCATGCACTCTCCTCTGAACAGGGGATGTGTCTGTTACTTGAACTTTGTGAAGCATTTATTTTGACTGCAATTTCTGAGGCTGGTAACTAATGAACTTACTCTCTGCAGCAGAGGTAACTCTGGGTCTTCCTTTCCTGTAGCGGTCTTCATGAGAGCCAGTTTATCATAGCGCTTGATGGTTTTTGCGACTGCACTTGAAGAAACTTTCAAAGTTCTTGACAATTTCCAGATTGACTGACCTTCATGTCTTAAAGTAATGATGGCCTGTCATTTCTCTTTGCTTATTTGAACTGTTCTTGCCATAATATGGACTTGGCCTTTTACCAAATAAGGCTATCTTCTGTATACCACTCCTACCATGTCACAACACAACTGATTGGCTCAAACGCATTAAGAAGGAAAGAAATTCCACAAATTAACTTTTAACAAGGCACACCTGTTAATTGAATTGCATTCCAGGTGACTAGTTCATGAAGCTGGTTGAGAGAATGCCAAGTGTGCAAAGCTGTCATCAAGGCAAAGGGTGGTTTGAAGAATCTCAAATATATTTTGATTTAGCAGGTTTTTTTTATGTTACTACCTGATTCCATATGTCATTTCAAAGCTTTGATGTATTCTACAATGTAGAAAATAAAGAAAAATCGTTGAATGAGTAGGTGTGTCCAAAGGTTTGACTAGTTCTGCATATCATTTTCCTTGTCAGACATAAGACTGTAAAATCACCAGGAAATCAGCTCAGTGATTTTAATTGAGAAAATCTGTTCCCAAGTATTCCCACACTTAGTTGGAGGCATATGTGATCGTATCCCAGTGTAATCAAGGTTTGTAATGATTCTGTTTTTGTCTAATACTATATCTGTTTGGGATTCTTGCGGTCAATGTGCAGTGTACTATTTATTTTAAAACCATGCTCTGCCCCCCCCGATCATCCGCTCAAAAATTGTCCAACAGTTAAATGTAATTGGAGACACCTGGTGTAGGTTGTAGTCACTAGCTAAACTTGCTCTCAATTAAGAAAAAGCTTCAGGCATCGTCTATTTCTTATCAGTTAACATTGGATTCCTCAACAACAACAACAATTTCCTTTCCCGTTCCTCTCCCAGGTTTATCCAAATTCTTCTCTAATGGGAGGAGTCTGAGAAAAGATGCCATTGCTGCCAGTATCCTGAAGGTCCAGAACATCCTGCGATGGTTCGAGGGCCAGAGCCAGTTAACCTTCTACGCCAGCTCTCTGTTGTTTGTATACGAGGGCCTGCCCCCTCCCAGCCCTGAGGGCCATGTCTTCAGGGGCCCCCCAGAGAAGACTATGTCTGCCACTGATGCCTGCTGCGAGCCCAATGAAGAAGTGTTGGAATACAACAACAACATCCAGGTTGCCATGCCGCTTGACTACAGCCTGTCCACCATGTATGCCATGTACAAGAAGGGCTGCACCCGGGGTCACCATGGCAATGCCACCGGAGCCATCACGACAGGCCCCAACCCCCAGGAGGACAACAGCACGTGGAAGTGCTCAGGTCTGGTGTCAGCAGAACAACCCAATGGCAACGGTATCAAAGCCCAACTGGAAGAGGCTGGGGTGGGGGAGGGAGGCCGGGGGGAACCGCATCCAGAGCAGAGGGCCAGCGAAGTGGAGGTGAGGATGATTGACTTTGCCCACGTCTTCCCCAGTGAGAGCCAGGACCAAGGCTACATCTATGGCCTGAAACACTTGCTGGAGGTGCTGCAGCAGATCCTCCACCAATAACCTTCCCTCTTCAGTGGTGTCTCTGCCTGTCCATTGGTTAAGTGTACCCATCTGTGTTTTAATTGTGAATGGAGGAGTTGTAGCGTCCCCAGTCTCTCTTCCCCTCGCCCTGTGATTCTCTGCACTATATGCACTATATCGATGAAGTCATTTCTCCATAACTCTTTGTCCGATGTATGTGCTTCTTGATTTTTAACCACTGTTAACAGGTATCTAACTCAGGTAAATGACTGTAACCTTTACTCACAGGATCATCTCTAAAGAGTACCCTTGATTTGTTGGCTTGCTGATCATATGTTCTATGTTTTTATATCATTTTGCTCAAGTCTTCTTTTCAGATCTCAGATTTCACATCCTTTTGTCTTAAATTTTCCCAGAACGTTGACCGAATGATGAACATTTTATCCAAGTTATTATACTCATACAGTACAGATTAAGTACTTTTAGCATTGCTGTTCTCTGTATATTTTGCTGACAAATTGCCTGTTCTTCTTAAAACCAGTGTCCTTGCAATGCTACTTTTTAAATTATGTTACCCAGAACAAACAATAAAAAACAGAACAAAAATCTTGCATAATTGCATCAGATGGTCATTTAGGTTCTGGGAGGAGATGTTAAGAGAAAGATAATAATGTGACTTGTGAGGTCCCCCCCCCCCCCCCCACACACACAAAAAAAAGGAAACTCTGCAAGTTTCAGGCAAGTCTATGGGCCAAATGTCCCTTTCCCTTCTGCAATTTGAAAGATGCGAGCACCTGCGAAATGGTGATTTGTCCAAGTGAGAAGTCAGTGTACCAGAACAAAGCTCCTCGTTAGTCGTCACATCCCACATCTGTCCACGACAGATTAAGATGACATGGATTGTCCTCCCTCTGCCCACTTGACACTGTGTCGTGGTCTTTTTTAATTGTAAAGAAATGCAATACGCTACTCTGATAATGAACTAACAAACTGACCAGAGAGAGATTGAGTTTGTTGATCTAGTGATTCATGTTAGAATGCCAAAGTACTGGTGGTTTTCGGAGAGAGGGCAAGGTGTGGCTAGTGTCCTAAACTTGAAGACCTGGAAGTGAATTAGATCTTTGTGGTGTTTTCAGTTCCCTGCTTCCACAGTGTGATCTCTCTATCAAGATGGTGTCTTTTTTCTTTGGGTGAAGAGAAATGTTTTCCATTTGCTTCTTCTTAACCATGATAGCTATAGAATGTCTATGATTTTATTTTTTAAACAAAGATATGCATATATTTTTAAAGATATGCAGACAATGCTCCATTTCTGTGTTTGATTTGAAACTAATACCAAAAGACACAAAATAATTTGGGATGATACTCTAAAGTTGACAATTTAGTACATATTTGAAATGGTAAAGAGGAAGAACCTTTATGAGAAATGTTTACAGTCTTTTGAAGATATTTCACAGTTGTTATCACTGCCTTGTTTCTTTTTACTGTTAATTTCAGACATTTGTCATTCTGGCAGCTTTTACATTGTTACATTTACTCATAATGTCTTTGTTATGGTTCCAACTCCTTAGCAAGCGACCAGCTTCAGCATTTTGCACCCGGGCATTGTTTGTTTTAGCAAAATTCTCTAAATTGTAGATACTGATTCACATTACAGTAACTCATCTTCATGACGTACTCATAAACAACCTATAAGCACTTTAAATTCAACATAACATATAGGCTTATGCTAATGTCGTGTTTATAGATGTGCTATGAGTGGTCTGTGTATATGGAAGTACAGTGGTGCAAATCGTTCCAGAATAAGGTACCTCTGAGATGGTTGTTTACAGTTGACATCCTCTGCAGCTCCTTTAGACGTTGTGGTTGTGATGCATTTTACTCTGTACGAGGACTGTACATTACATCTTGGTACAGTCAATTAGGAGTTGTTCTACAATGATCTGTGATCTTGTTTACACACCAGTTCTATTTTAAGGGTAAACCTGTGTCTTTTGAATAGTTAATGGACAGGAAGTTAACAAATGTTTGTTTTGTATTTGCTTAAGTCTGCTGTTCTTTCTTTTTTTGTTTTGTTCAATAATGCACTGAAAAACACATATAGCCAATGTATAAAATCTGTTCCTTTGCTGTGAACTAACCAATGACTTTCCCTGTGTGGAAAAGTTGTGTAAGTTGTTTTCTATAATACCTGATAGAAATGTGGCAAGACTGGATTTTGTCTTTAGACTTCAGCCAATCGGAAGTGAGAATGTTGTTGTCAATTTCTCTGTTTTGCAAACACTTAAACCCTTCTTTTTTTTTGCAAACTGTAGCTAAGTAATCAAATATTTGATTAGTGGAATCAGATTATTTTCCAGCTTGTAATTATTGTTCTGGACCCTTATTTACAAAGACTCTCAGTGTGCTGATATTGGATCAGTTTTGCCTAAGATTTGCATAATGAATAACATATGGACAGGGGGGCTGGTCCTAGATCAGCCCTCCTACTGAGACACTTTGTAAATACGAGCCCTGGGTTTCATGCTTCTTCCTGTGGTCTGGAATAATATGCATTAGTGTCAGTGCTGTCATAATGTTCTCTATGGAAATACCCCATGTATCCTCTCCTCCTCATTGACTCTGCTGTCTGTCCGTCCTGAGGGAAAGCCGATCAGTTCTGACGTATACAGTAACATGAAATGCAGGGGAAATTATGACGTATCTGCTGTTTCTCTCATATCGGATTGAAATTGATGACTAATTACTACTTTTGTAAATGACCTATATTAATATGTATTATATGTAGATGGATTCAATAATGGCTGTATATTTGGCAGATAAATATTATTACTAATAAAATGTATTCCCAATGAACATCTGGTTGTTTTACCTTGTAGTCTTTGAATCAATGCATTTTCTCCTCACTCCCATTTTTCATTTATGTGCAGATGAAATAAAGACATGACTTACAGTATAACGTGAGTGCTGAAAATAGTTGTTGACAAGAGCCTCAGGTTTTGTCGCGTCACTAGCTCATCTAGCCCATTTTTAGTTACTGATCTCACCTTGTCCTCTCTATAGCTACCATATCATCTCAATGTAGCACTTCTGTGGTTTCAGCACCATTAAAAAAAAATATATTTTTAAAAAGACATGCAGTTACATGAATGAGCCAGTATACAATAGGGCCGTGAATGTGACAGAGGTAGCCTACCGCCTGAGGAGTTGGTGCTACTGAAGGCTTAGTAGTATTGCAGCATGTTGGGGGGCCCAGAGGTGTGCCATGTTTCCTTTCAACGGCCTGGTGTCTTTCCACTGGGGGTTAAGGAGAACGACGGGAGGATAGAAGGAGAGACCTTCAACAGCATCTGGCTCTTAGCCCTGGGAGGACAGGAGTGACACACGGCCTGCTTGATGTCACCACAGCCCCGCCACACGGCACGCAACCCCAGAGCAATGACAAGATCTCTCTCTGTGTTCACTGAGCAGAGATGTACCAGTCCAAGACACATTATGCTTGGAAGTCAGGCGCTGCCAGAACAGACAGCACAGAAGGTAAGACTGTTTGAGGTAGAATAGTTGAACCCAATGGTTGTAACAGGCAATACTGTGGCTCATAGTCATCAAGACATGATTTGAAATGGATTATCACAGATGAGTTGGTCTGAAATGCATCAGGAAACACCGGAGAGCTGTGTAGGAGCGGTGTGGTGAGATGACTTGTGTGGACCGGGCCTGTGGCTGCTGCTGCTGCTGCCCATATGGTCACCGTCTGCAGGTTCTGCCTGCCTGCTGAGATTGAGCTATTTATGAGGAGCAGAGATTAAGATGAATATTTCACCTTACAACAGTTTCATTTGGCCTTCGATGCTCCTGGGCACGTCACATTGTATCATGTGTCAAAAACGGACAACGTTGACATATTGAAAACGGATAAGAGTCACATAAGAGTAAGCTAAAATACAGTTGCTATGTAATATTTTTGAATCTGTTTATTGTTAATTCTTGCTGTGTGTACCTTTTGGTGGCGCTGCAATGTACATTTTCCACATGAAGTCAGCTATTGCTCTTTAATTCCCCCGCAAGGTGTTTGATCATTAGATTTACGCATCAAAACATTTCATCAGTTTATGTTGCTGTAGGCGGCCTTGAATGGCATCGCATCATAGGTCTTGTCTTCAAGTTGTTTCCCAGACCAGGACGATTACAGTTAAGTACTCTCATTCAGTCAGAAGAAACAGCCCTCTGGGCACACACTGGTTGAATCAACATTTTTTACACGTCATTTCAATGAAATGATGTTGAATAGACGTTGATTTGACATCTGTGCCCAGCTTTTAGGGAGAAAACACCCATAGTTATACTTAAGCCAATCAACATTCAGGGCGCCAACCACCCAGGTTATACAGACAGTTAACTGCTTCCGCCATTCAGACGAGATGCTATGGCAATGTTAATTGTAGCTTAGTGCGGGAATCATCAATTAGATTCAGCCGTGGACGATTATTTCTTGAGTGGTTGGTCAGGAGGCCCGAACATAATAACAAATAATTTGTAGATGGCAAATTGACCGCAAGAAGCCCAAACAGATTAAAGATAATCATTTCAAACATTGCTTACATTTGTATACGAACACGTCTCTCTATTATGCGTGGGAATACATGGGAACAGATTTCTAAAATGTAAATCACTTGGAGCTGATTTCCTGGGGGGGGGGTTTCACAGTCTTTTTTATGTCCAACAATGAAAATGGCAAGCCGCCGGTTGGAGAACCCTTGGCCTCGTGCATTTCCGTTAGACACATTTGTGTATACAAAGTATAAACATTGTAAGAGCTCCACAGCTGAACAACACATCTATTCCCACTGGAGTATATATCTTTCAGTAATTCTAAGTTATGTCTGTATTCAGAGTCCAGACTGGACACTTTTTGTTCCTTCTGTAAAACAGTTATGATAACGACTGGGTACATGTTTATATGCTGTCTGGAAATTATACAAATATTCAGATTCGGATAGATATAGTGTCCTGGGGACCCCGTACAGTAGTCCATACCTGCTGTCCATATCTTGAGGCAGGTGTTAGTTGCTCTGTACAGTGTATTCACTTGATGGCGCCAAAACACCTGAAACCAGAGCAAACATACAGTTACAGTATCAATCACCCCTAAAGTAGTGTATTAGTTTAGTTAGTGCCAGTGGAAGATGTTAATACCCACAATACGTTTTTTAAATGCAGATGGATGGTGGTGTGCAGTCTCAATGGCCTATTCACAACCTAACTGATAGCACAGACAGGCTTGAAGAATGCACATGTTAGAATCCTAATGCTGTCTCTCTGTAAATAAGATCTGTACTGTTGGGGAATGACTCCATCTACTGCAAGCCTCTGGCTAAAAGGAGAGCAAGGAATGCATATGATATGGGTTAGAATTCCACTGTGGGGGGAATAGACTTTTTTTCCTCTGCTCCTAGTAGGCAAGCCTTTTAATTTACTCAGTGTGCCCTCTGAGCCCCCAAGAATGACATTTGACAAATACGTCTCGCACCGAGCTGACAGCTCTCATGTAGGAATGATTCTGTCAGATTGAATTGAAAGATTCAGAATTATGGAGGCCGTCTGCTACCTGCATCCCTCTCAGACGCGGGTCTCCAGGGGACCATTACTGCCAGTGACTTTGTACAATATCCCGACTCCCTTCCCTCGCCTTCAAAATGTGTTTATAAACAGGCTCAGGAATTGAATTTCTTAAATGTGTATTATGTTGTTTGTGTTTTGTGCGAGACCTTGAATATTCATGGAGGAACAAATGCAGCAGTCCAATTACTGGCTCTGTGTTTGTCTGTGTCTGGAAAGGTAGTGGGGGAGATCTGACAATGTGAACTGAACTGCTGGAGGGGACAGTAGTGTTGTGTTAGCCTAGCTCCATTAAAATTGAAATCTCTAAAACAACCCAACAAAATAATAATAGTGAGTGAATACACATGTTCAATGAGTCTGGGTAGATTAGCATCAAGTAATGGTGTAAAATGTCTAATTAAAGTCATACTTAACATAAAGTCAGTGTTTGGACAGATTGTCTCTCCCCATCTACGCGGCTCGTCATTAGTTACAATAACCACAAAGTCATAACCCCCTGCCCATTTCTACAATTTATCTTCTTAAAATGTGATTTTAAACTTAGCCCTAACCTTAACCACACGGCTAACCTTATTCATAACCTTAAATTAAGCAAATGTTTGTTTTCATTTTCTACAATAGAGACCATTTTGACTTTGTGGCTGTGCTTTCTTGTGGAAACCATCTTACCTGCCGATGTTTTTGGAAGGCAACCTCTGGATTTTTACGTGTTTATGATGAAAACCAACATGAAAATCCAGAAGAATCAGTGCCATCAGCCTGGTCTCATAGACAAGACGTAACATAGTAAACTAAATCCGGACACCAAAATTAGTATGATATGTTACACTTGGTATGGTTACATAAGACATTTGGTAACGTAAGGCAAAAACAAAAATATGGTGATTGGTTGGGCATATAACGCGAATGTCTAGCAACCCAAAGGTTGCGAGTTAGAATCTCATATTTAGCATTTTGGCAACTTTTCAACTACTTACTACTTTTGAGCTAATTTGCAACTACTTAGCATGTTAGTTAACCCTTCCCCTAACCTCAACCCTTTTAGCTAACCTTCCCCTAACCTCAACCCTTTTAGCTAACCTTCCCCTAACCTCAACCCTTTTAGCTAACCTTCCCCTAACCTCAACCCTTTTAGCTAACCTTCCCCTAACCTCAACCCTTTTAGCTAACCTTCCCCTAACCTCAACCCTTTTAGCTAACCTTCCCCTAATCCTAACCCTGACCTTAACCCATAAAAATATGTTGCTCTGCCCCTGAGCAAGGCAGTCAACCCACTGTTCCCCAGGCGCCGATGTCCACTCAAGGCGGCCCCCTTGATCGGACAGCGACCAGCGCACAGAAACAACAACACCTGGGGAAGGAACAAAGGGAGTGACATATATAGGGCAGGTAATCAGGGTGGACGCACAGGTGTGTGTAACGATGGTGACAGGTGTGCGCCATAATGAGCAGCCTGAGAGGGGACACGGGATCACTTTAGAAAATAAGGGATTTACATACCTCAGCATTCAAATGTGATCTAATTTGCAGCTCATCATTAATGTGAATTTTGTTGCAAAATAGGAAAACAGTAAAAACAAACATCTCAGTAGATGGTCTCCGCTTCATTTACTCTTTATGGGAGAGTTTTGGTTATTAAAATGAATGTCCTCCTCCGTAGTAATTCCCTGTTTTCAATGCTTCCTCTTCCTGCCCCAACTTCATTCTTTAAGGTGAGAAATGTCATTTGGAATGGGAAATGTCCTAGAATTAGCATCTCTACCTTACCACAGCCAAAAAAAGTTTGGAGGGCTCTCTGTACCCAAAATTAAACTCTATTATGGGGCATTTCAGCTGAGGTCACCATTTGGCTTGACTCTTCATCTGATGTGCCTTGGTGGGAAATAGAGGAGGCCAAGTCTCACCCAATTTGAAATCACGACCTTCTGGGATAAAGAAAAAAATGGCCTCATCTTTTATGGGATTTATTCTTTAAAAAAATGCATTGACTGTTTGGTACCAAATCAATAATTATCTGGGCACAACTGGCCCAGATCCCCCTTTTGGATGAATTATTTGATTCCCTTTACATTCTCTCCTTGGTCTAAGGAAGGTATTAACATTTTGAGGAATATGTTCAACCTGAAAGGGCTTCGTTCCTTTCGATATCTGAAAGAGTCATATTCTCTCCCTGTTTCTTCCTGTGTCTTTATTTTGAATCTCAGACTCCTTTCAACATGGAGAACCTACAGTGTACAATAGGACACCGAGCCAAGCTCCCACTGAAACGGCTTTCATGTCCGGGGAAAGACAGAACCGTGTCCTCACTATATGATAGGCCAGTGACTCATAACGTAAAACATCTACCTGCCACGGCGATCTGGGAAAAGGACCTACAACGTGCAGGGTTTGAATGGTATTGGACCACGATATGCAACTTGCAATTCTTGCCCGTCAAACTATTCATTTCAAAGGTTTCCTTTAACCCCAGAGTGAAGGTTCAAAACGGAGCTTGTGGATAGTGATTTTTGTAATGAATATACCCAATCTGAAGTGGGTAATTATATGCATACTGTATGCTTTGGAGCTGTGTACCAGTAAAGCTTCTTTGGGTTCATGTTGTTAGTCTTTTAAATGATATTCTTGGCAGAAGCCTACCAATTTACCCATCCCTCCTCCTGCTGGGTTGTAAAGCCCTGTTATCTTATCAAGAGAGGTGGATTGTTATGGCTGCATTAACAGCAGGCAACAGAAAAACTATTCTCAGGAGTTGCTTTGAACCGGGTATTGCCCTTTGAAGGTGTTGATTGCGTATGTACTTGGACATTGCGCAGCTGGAAAGATCCACTGCCAGACTTCGTGGGGCCAAGCCCAAAACTCTGGTCAATTGGTCAGATGCTATCTCCCACTTGCAAGAGCTAATTAACAACAATGTGAGATAACATTGCCCACGCTCCATCTTTTTCTCTGTTTCCCTCTGGGATGGTAGCCTTTGAGAAGGAAATTTGAATAGAGGGTTTTAATTTGGAAATACTGAAAACTATTTGTCTTTAATCTGTTTTGTTTAGTCCTTTCTTTATTTCTATTTGTACGGTGTTATTTTATTTTTGTGTTTTGACATTTTGTTTGTTTGTTCTCCCTCTTCTTGTCTCTACGTTTCAAATGATACTGAAGACACATTATCATTGACACATACTTGAGATAAATTGCTTTTCACTGACACCTGTATCTCAAAAATCAGCTTGGCCCATTGCCACATACACTGCCCAAACGGATCGGAAACAATCCACAGCTTTAAAAGTAGCGTATGATACTCTGTGGCTAAGTCATGCACTCAGGTGAAGCATTTTGAATTCTATTATTGATGTCGAGACAGGAGTCAAATGTATAATTTTGACAACTGTATTTAAATTGACTTTAGGCTGCAGTGACTACTATTACTGACTCTTGTCCTATGTTTAGACTACTGATCACATTGGAAATTGTATACACACACAATCAGCCTCCCCCCTACTCAAAACATCTTCCCGCAGCTATGCCTGCTTTTGACAACAGGTGTATCTAAACAGCCATTCCAGGCCATCCTTTCACTACAAATAACCCTAAAGAGGCAATGTACAGGAAGATCCACCTCCGTGTGGAATATTATGTGACTGTGTAAACAAGTATCTCTGTTCGCTAATGACATAAACAATTATGTCCCAGTCACCATTCAAATCATTTCTCAAACATAGTTGTGGTCACAATTTGCATATAAAAAATATGAAGATTGTTTAAGCTTAACGATTGCTTCCTTTAAGGGTTAAGGTTCGCCTTCAGTTGTACAGCAGGTTAGAGAAACATACATTGATGCACTTCAGTTTTTCAGTCAAGTCCTTTCCCAGCAGATCCACTTTTGACACATACACAGGAGACTTTTGAGACATATATTTTCACAAACCAAGCTATATCTTATCAAATAATCATGACAAATGTAGAACCCTGGAGTACTCAAACTCGAATTACTCCTAGAGATTGTTCACAAAAACATAAAAAATACATACATTCCCCTGGTTCAGTTATCCATTATCTCAATAACAGGCATGATATGACATGGTCTACTGTGTGCCATAAACTGTCCTAGAAGGTTGTGGTGTTATTAAGGTGTTGAAGACCTGGAGGGAGCATGATGATGTGATAGAGGTCAGAGAGGCAATAGAGGTCAAAGGTCAGCCTAGATAAAGCCACGTTGGAGTTCTGGTATGCCTCTTTCTTATAAATCAACGGATGGTGTAGGACAGTGTTCCTCAACTGGCAGACCGCAGACTGAATTTGGCCGTGGTTGATTTCTCAGCTCACTGGTCACCATAGCAGCACCCACTCGTAGCACGCGCTCCAGCAGGTATATCTCACTGGTCACCCCCAAAGCCAATTCCTACTTTGGTCGTCTTTCCTTCCAGTTCTCTGCTGCCAATGACTGAAACGAATTGCAAAAATCTCTGAAGCTGGAGACTCACATCTCCCTCACTAGCTTTAAGCACCAGCTGTCAGAGCAGCTTACAGATCACTGCACCTGTACATAGCCCATCTGTAAACAGCCCATCTACCTACCTCATCCCCATACTGGTATTTATTTATTTATTTTGCTCCTTTGCACCCCAGTATCTCTACCTGCACATTCATCTTCTGCCGATCTACCATTCCAGTGTTTAATTGCTATATTGTAATTACTTCGCCACCATGGCCTATTTATTTCCTTAACTTACCTCATTTGCACTCACTGTATATAGACTTTTTGTTTTCTTTTGTTCAACTGTATTATTGACTGTATGTTTTGTTTATTCCATGTGTAACTCTGTGTTGTTGTATGTGTCGAACTGCTTTGCTTTATCTTGGCCAGGTCGCAGTTGCCAATGAGAACTTGTTCTCAACTAGCCTACCTGGATAAATAAAGGTGAAATATTTTTAAAAATTATTTTTAAATCAGTTTTCTGAGCAAAAATAACATTTAATTTAGTTTTTTAAGGTTGGACATAAAAACGGTAAAAACCCCAGCAAATCAGATCCATGTGATCTTAATTACCACGCATAATAGAGAGATATACACTATGGGATCGCATAGAAATGTAAGCAAGGTTTCAAATGACTGTGTTAGTGAAATATTATTTGTTTGGGCTTCTGGCGGTCAATTTGCAGACTACAAATGATTTGTAATTGTCCGTCCGTCCGCTCGTGATTTCTTTTCTTCCCGTGGCTGAATCTAGTTGATGATCCCTGATGTAGGTGATAGACTCTTAGTGACAACACATTATGAGTGTGTTCCTTGCTTGGAAAATCGCAGTCTTCTCTGCTTGAATTGATCTGATTGGTGAGGAAGCCGGCCATATAGTTATGTGTTGCTGATGTGTTGCCCAGCTCGACTGTTGAGCATCATAAGGAGCATCCATGTGTAGCAGCCATCAGCCCTCCTCCCCCTCCTCCCCCTGGCAGTAGGCAGGATGGCAGGCTGGCATGCAGGCTGGCAGGGGTGTTGTGGGACTGTCCTGCCAGCTCGGACCTAATCTTGGTGTGGCTTGGTGGCTCTAGCTGTCAAGAGCCTCAGCCTCCCTCCACCAGGAAGGAACAATGTGATGAGACAGCAGTGGCGGAGCAATCCTGTGTAATGCGTATCAAGCAAACAAGAGAACTGTCACTTATTGCCAAGAGGATCAGACCAGGAACTGTTTGGAATAGAACAGTCATGCGTTTACTAGGTTAGAAAACAATGTTTTAGACATCAATGTGTTTACTGTTGACATATAATGTAAATGTGCTTGAATGTGTTTGATATGATATGATGAAACTGACCTGTGCTGTGGATCAGGTGTGCTTGGCCCTCTGCCAGTGGGGTAAATACATATGAATTCATTCCCTTTTTGACAGCTTCCCTTTTGACTTAAACGAAACAGACATGTTTGCCCATGAAAGAAGTGGTCAAAAAGGGACTTGTTGGACCTGAATACAAAAACGTTCAGGAGACAGAGGTTCTTAAAGTTGACCAATGCTGCATACCCCACCCTACCATGAAACATCCACGTCTTTCTCACTGGAATCTACGGTTGAGAATTATATCATTAAAAGCTTAAACAAAACACATGGTTGTCAAACAATTGTATAATTTCTAGATTTGTGTGTGTGCGCGTGTGTGTGGGGTGGGGTGGGGGTTAGGGTTATGGCGTTTAAATTTAACATAAATTATTTTAAAAAACACGTCAACTCTAATTTCTTTTCAGATTCGCATGTGTTGTAGCTTAAACCCACTTGACATCATGTGAGGTTTTGTGTTGCGCCCATCATGTGTTGTAGCTTAAACCCCACTTGACATCATGTGAGGTTTTGTGTTGCGCCCATCATGTGTTGTAGCTTAAACCCCACTTGACATCATGTGAGGTTTTGTGTTGCGCCCACCATGTGTTGTAGCTTAAACCCCACTTGACATCATGTGAGGTTTTGTGTTGCGCCCACCATGTGTTGTAGCTTAAACCCCACTTGACATCATGTGAGGTTTTGTGTTGCGCCCACCATGTGTTGTAGCTTAAACCCACTTGACATCATGTGAGGTTTTGTGTTGCGCCCATCATGTGTTGTAGCTTAAACCCACTTGACATCATGTGAGGTTTTGTGTTGCGCCCATCATGTGTTGTAGCTTAAACCCACTTGACATCATGTGAGGTTTTGTGTTGCGCCCACCATGTGTTGTAGCTTAAACCCCACTTGACATCATGTGAGGTTTTGTGTTGCGCCCACCATGTGTTGTAGCTTAAACCCACTTGACATCATGTGAGGTTTTGTGTTGCGCCCATCATGTGTTGTAGCTTAAACCCCACTTGACATCATGTGAGGTTTTGTGTTGCGCCCATCATGTGTTATAGCTGAAACCCACTTGACATCATGTGAGGTTTTGTGTTGCGCCCATCATGTGTTGTAGCTTAAACCCACTTGACATCATGTGAGGTTTTGTGTTGCGCCCATCATGTGTTGTAGCTTAAACCCCACTTGACATCATGTGAGGTTTTGTGTTGCGCCCACCATGTGTTGTAGCTTAAACCCCACTTGACATCATGTGAGGTTTTGTGTTGCGCCCACCATGTGTTGTAGCTTAAACCCCACTTGACATCATGTGAGGTTTTGTGTTGCGCCCACCATTGGTTGTAGCTTAAACCCCACTTGACATCATGTGAGGTTTTGTGTTGCGCCCACCATTGGTTGTAGCTTAAACCCCACTTGACATCATGTGAGGTTTTGTGTTGCGCCCACCATGTGTTGTAGCTTAAACCCACTTGACATCATGTGAGGTTTTGTGTTGCGCCCACCATTGGTTGTAGCTTAAACCCCACTTGACATCATGTGAGGTTTTGTGTTGCGCCCACCATTGGTTGTAGCTTAAACCCCACTTGACATCATGTGAGGTTTTGTGTTGCGCCCACCATTGGTTGAGACACAACCTGCTCTTGAATACAGGAGGGGTGTCATTTCAATCATAGTAATAGAATCCATAGAATGGACCTGTCTCTTCAGAGGACTGCAATTTAACTGGGACATCGTTGACATTTAAATGTCATTTACATTTTTACCTATAATTACTACCACAAAGAGCTACCACCCACCATCGAATGCCAACTTAAATGGTCTCCTATGGATGATTGTGGTACCATTTGAAAGTGGAAATAAATATTGTATTCCCATTTTTGTACATTTATCAAACCTAATATTATGTAAAATAGGGTCTTAACAGGGGTGGCAGGTTGCCTAGTGGTTAGAGGGTTGGGTCAGTAACTGATAGGTCACCGGATCGAATCCCCGAGCTGAGAAGCTAAAAGTCTGTCATTCTACCCCTGAACAAGGTAGTTAACCCACTGTTCCTCGGTTGGTTGTCATTGTAAATAAGACATTGTTCTTAACTGACTCGCCGAGTTAAATATAAAAAAATAACCTCCAACATATGCAAATGTGTTTTTTCTTTTAGTTTTTACGCAATTTTAAGAATTTATTGACATTAAAGGTTAAATAATGTCATCATTTTTATTACATTTAAAAATATATATTATTAGCAAATACTGTTGTTTGACAACTGTTTGTTTTAAGCTTTAAATTGATATCAAATGCAAACGTTGATCTTTTCCAGTGATCGTCACGGATGTCTCATGGTATGCTGGGATATGCAAAATGGGTCAACTTTGAGGACCTCTGTCTCCTGAATGTTTTGGCGTTCAGGTCCAAAAAGTCCCTTTCTTACCACTTCTACCCTGGGTAAACAAACACGTACTGTATGGACGGTTTCGTTCAAATCAAAAGGGGTGCTGCCAAAAAGTGATTGAATTCAAATGTATTTACCCAGTGACGTGATCCAGAACTGTCCATCGTATTCCCAGAAGCGGTTCTGTTTCTGCTCTACTGTACTGTACTGTCACAATCACAGGAGCCATGAAAAATGCACAATAAGCCAGCTCTCATTCAGGGTGGTGCTGATTCTTTTTTATAAACACGATGTCTTGTTAGGTGGACCCAGGCACACCCCTTGCCTTTCGTCCATAATGACGACTGTCATTCATTCAATGTCGAATTAGGTTTTGTCCTCTAGACAGAGAACCATTTGAACACTGTGAGATGGAATCATAGACTTTCCTATTGTACAGGACTTGGCCTGAGGAAAAACAAGCCATCAACTTTAATATTTATCGATCCTGCCTCCTTTCTCTGACATCTCCAATCCATCAAAGCGGTGGTCGTCAATTAGAGAGGTGAGACTGATACACCCGTGCTACGCCTTCACTCTCCTTTCATCACTTTAATGTCCCCGCTATGGGACCAAAGTGATTCATTATGTCAGAACTTAGTGAATCAGCAAATTCAAACTGTCAGGCTGCCATTTGAATTCAATGTGTCTGCAATCTCTCCACCTGCTATTAGGCATCTGACATGTGTTTGTGTTTAGTCTGACTTTGAACACTACTCATATCGCTTTTAGAAGCCAATGCAAACACTGTATTCGACACGTCCAACACATCATGGCTATCGGAACGTTTCTCGTTGTTTCAAGGGTTTTTTGTGTTGCACCACTAGAGCTGAAAAGAGACATATCATCTTGAGACTTTACTTCACATGAAATGGTAGTAGGCCTACATGTTGTCTGACTCCAGGGACAAAGCACAATGAAATATACCTTAAACTGACCCATTCATGTAGCTCCAGCCACCTGTCTATAACTCAGCTCCATTATAACAGATGTAAGTTATTATGTGAAATGTAGTTATTCAATTCTGCATTTCACAATATTACATTCAAGCTCTTGTAAATGGCTGCTACACTGAGCCCATGTCTCTCCCCAAATCTAGATGAAAGTGATAGATGGAGAGAGCTTAAGGGGGTGGCTGCTGACTTGACTAACTGACTTGCCTAGTTAAATAAAGGTTAAAAAAAATTCATTCAGGCTGTTCTGTTGAGCCGGGATGAAACGCAAGGTCCTCACCTCATTGATGAGGTGATATGTGATGAGAAATACGGACAAAGTTCTAATTCTGTCAGGGGTTTTCATGTTGAACTTCAAATACCCAGTGAAGTGTCAGAGAGAGAGAGGCCGTATTGGGAAACCACAGTCTTTGCTTCCAGGACAAATGTGACAGAAAGTGTGGCAGAGACGTTTACCAGTTTCCCCCCAAGACAGACTGTTGGCTCATGTTCGCATCTGAGATGCTTCTGTGTGTGTGTGTGTGTGTGTGTGTGTGTGTGTGTGTGTGTGTGTGTGTGTGTGTGTGTGTGTGTGTGTGAACGTCCCTATATGTTTGTTTGTTGTGTGTAAGTGATTTCAATATGTTGTGTCATTTTGTTTTGTTCCAGTACATTCATTGGGTGATGAATCGGTTGCGTGACAATGGGGGAACGACATAGGATTAGTCATCATGGTGATCAAATAAGTGTGTTCCATCACAACACATTGAATGGGAATAGAGAGGACGATGAATGAATTTGAATTATTTCTGAAGACGATTGGAATGTAAACACCCATAGGTACAGTAGTATATTCAGCCACAAATAGAAGACAGTAAGCAAGTGTGTGTCCACTGTGGCCTCCCCCTCATTCAGAGATCCCAGTGAAACTGGGGTCCTACAATGAGAGGTTAATAACATCATTCAGAGAAGGAGTTTCTGAGCAGACAGCCATTCATGCCTCTGGAAATTCTCAACATTCTTCTATTCCCTGGTGGGAAAAGGAACTGATCATGACATTTTGAAATAATGGCACTTGGAATTTCCCCAGATACTTATGGAGCTGATTGTCATTATAAGGATGATGAAAAAATCAATAGGCCATTCTTACATCTGGCATTTTCTATTAAAAAAAATGTGCCGCGTCCTGCCCGGGAGTGACAGATGAGGTTCAAGTTTCGCCTCATAGAACATAATCATTACCAAGGCCAGAGACAACTGTGGAAATGACGAAACCCACCAGTCTGGAAACATTCACATCTGTATTTGCACAAGGACAACCGTATGGCCAAATTAAAGAAAAGATAGTTCCAAAAGTGTTCTTCTGCTGTCTTAATAGGAGAACCCTTTTTGGTTCCATGTAAAAACCCTCTGTAGAAAGGGTTCCACCTGCAACCAAAAAGGGTTCTTCAAAGATTCTAGATAGCACCTTTTTTTTCTAAGTGTAGCCTCAAACACAAAAATATTGCCTTTAACCGTAGGAGACGAATGCAGTTATCTTTGTCTGAATAACATGACCTCCTTATCAATGAGTTAAACTCAAAAGGTGCCACAGTTTCAACACTGTGAGGCTTAATAATAAATGGTGATTTACAGCACAAATGATCTAGAGCCCAGATGTCTTCCCACCAGAGAGAGATGCCGGCGAGAGAATTCAAAAACATCTCCCCTGCTCTGCTCCCATACAGAAATAGTATTTAGTGTGTCACAGAAGAGTTTTGAAAGGAGAATGGATTGACAGTTATTGTGCGTCCTTTCTTCCTCTCGTCTTCCTTGCCGCTCATCCACAAGGGTACTGATAAAACAGTGCAACCAAAACCTTCAGCAACTAAAACAGAAGCTGCAACGCCACGACACTAATGGCCATAAGTTACAAGGCCGTTTATATTGACAGGAACCCTCTCCGTTGGCCGGCTTTACATTACGATACAATAGTCAAGCGGGTGATGTGGTGTTTACCAAAGTGAAGAGGGAGACTTTGAGAATAGCTTTTTGAAAGGTACCGATCATGAGAGAAGCAGGCAATGGGGAAAAAAGATATAAAAAGACAGAGACAAAGAAAGAGGGAGGGAGTTATTTTTATTGGTGCCTCTCTTTGGACATACTGTCTTGATCTGATGGCTCTCTGATGGCTCTCTCGCAGTGCTGTATTACTTAGCTGCACAGAGGGTTCCATCATTACCCTCTGCGGGGGCGACTCAGTCGGGTGAGGAGAACAGGGTTAAGGGCACCATCCTGACTGTCACAACCCTGGCAGACAAACTCCTCTCCACCCACCACCAGAGCCAGATCATCTCTGTCACATTGTAAACTCCCATCCAAAATACCCTAACAATGCCCCCAAACTGGCAGGTCTAAAAATCAACATACGAGCTATCTGAGGTACAGTATCGTCAGGTTATAAATCATCTGACACTGGGGGTGTGTGTGGGTTGTTTTTGTGTGGGTTATTTCATTTTCATGGTATAATTTGGGGTTCTTTTAATAGCTGATTGGGATGATGGATTTACGTCTGTTAGGCTCTGCTGCTTGTCACTGGAGGTCTGTAGACCCAGCCTCTCTCAGAGAATGATGGATCTCTTTAAATAGGCTTCCCGGAGCCTAGCAAAACATACTCACTGCTATGACTCAAAATATGATTAGGAAGAACACAGGTAAACTCCCTTCGCAGCCCCCCATATTCTGACAGCTAAACCATTTCAGCAGCTTATCCAATAAGAGCCCAGATAAAAGCTTTTATCACCCGTTTATGGTACTGAGGTTTTAATGATGAACTTGTAGATGTAGACTTTCCTATTAATTTGGGAGCCACTACTCGGATGACGATGTAATGGACCCGAAATAATGAAGTAAAACCCATAACTTCAAAGTTGAATGATTTCAAAGATTGTAAAGTGACAATGCGAAATTGATAGGCCGCTACCCGCTCCCGCAACGCGGCGAACACGAGTGCAGCACTATGAGCGACTTCATTGAGGCCGCATGCAGCCCCAAAAAGGAAAATGCGATCATTTGCGTTGTATGTGCAACATGGGCCCCGTTCCTCGGCTGTCGCAGACACAATGGATTGGCTTGATGAAGAGTAGTGCGTTTCAGGCCAAAAGACCCGGACACCCGGCAATACGACAGGCTGTTCGGGGTTTACAAATCATAAACCCCGAAGAATATTGCTGTCTTCTTAAAAGACAATATCGGTATAGCTTATTCGTGATACGTTCATGGAGCCTTTTTCCTAATGAGGTTTTTCTGTTTACAGGGAGAGGGCATTATTTCCCCTGTCAGGCCTTCTGTTTACAGGCAGAGGGCATTATTTCACCTGTCCGGCCTTCTGTTTACAGAGAGAGGGCATTATTTCACCTGTCAGGCCTTCTGTTTACAGGGAGAGGGCATTATTTCACCTGTCTGGCCTTCTGTTTACAGAGAGAGGGCATTATTTCACCTGTCCGGCCTTCTGTTTACAGGGAGAGGGCATTATTTCCCCTGTCTGGCCTTCTGTTTACAGGCAGAGGGCATTATTTCACCTGTCTGGCCTTCTGTTTACAGGGAGAGGGCATTATTTCACCTGTCTGGCCTTCTGTTTACAGGGAGAGGGCATTATTTCACCTGTCTGGCCTTCTGTTTACAGGGAGAGGGCATTATTTCACCTGTCCGGCCTTCTGTTTACAGGCAGAGGGCATTATTTCACCTGTCTGGCCTTCTGTTTACAGGGAGAGGGCATTATTTCACCTGTCCGGCCTTCTGTTTACAGGGAGAGGGCATTATTTCACCTGTCTGGCCTTCTGTTTACAGGGAGAGGGCATTATTTCACCTGTCCGGCCTTCTGTTTACAGGGAGAGGGCATTATTTCACCTGTCCGGCCTTCTGTTTACAGGGAGAGGGCATTATTTCACCTGTCCGACCTTCTGTTTACAGGGAGAGGGCATTATTTCACCTGTCCGGCCTTCTGTTTACAGGGAGAGGGCATTATTTCACCTGTCTGGCCTTCTGTTTACAGGGAGAGGGCATTATTTCACCTGTCCGGCCTTCTGTTTACAGGGAGAGGGCATTATTTCACCTGTCTGGCCTTCTGTTTACAGGGAGAGGGCATTATTTCACCTGTCTGGCCTTCTGTTTACAGGGAGAGGGCATTATTTCACCTGTCCGGCCTTCTGTTTACAGGGAGAGGGCATTATTTCACCTGTCTGGCCTTCTGTTTACAGGGAGAGGGCATTATTTCACCTGTCTGGCCTTCTGTTTACAGGGAGAGGGCATTATTTGATTTGATGATAGGCATTGTTGACATCTGGTGATGGGATTGGTATGGAGATGAGTATCAGAGACGGTTGTACGCCTAATATAATTTGCCTCAGATAAACAGATTATGTGGGTGGTCTCCCAGAACTCATTCAAGAATTCAACGAGTGCTTTCACACGCACACAACAATGGGATTGTTGTGGATAGTTTGATTAAAACGTTTACATGCTTTGCAAGAAAAACGATTTCCTTAATTATCATGTTTATATGGACACATCTGAAATCATGCTACCTGATTGCACTCTGATAAATGTAGAAAAATCACAAATCAAAATAAACGTTCTACCACAAGGACAATGTTATTTTTGTGAAGCATATTTGATTCTGTGTTCCGACATATAGAGTTTGTATGTGAAAACTACTTCTAAAGCCGAAACCGCACAGAGAGACGCCAGCGTCAACATTTGCGTGCGAGATTAGAGAGCGTCAATTCACATACACTACATAGCGTATGCCAATTTAATTGAAAGGAGAATCCATAATAAACAGTTGCATTTGTTATGTTCGCTATGTAGCCCTTGTAAATGATTATTGTGTGTTCCTTTTGACTCCCCTTATACACTACAAAAGTATGTGGACACCAATTCAAATTAGTGGATTCTGCTATTTTAGCCACAACCAGTTGCTGACAGGTGTATAAAATAGAGCACACAGCCATGCAATCTCCATAAAAAGAATACTGGCATTAGAATGGCCTTACTGAAGGAACTCAGTGACTTTCAACGTAGCACCGTCATAGGATGCCACCTTTCCAACAAGTCTAGTTCGTCAAATTTCTGCCCTGCTAGTGCTGCCCCGGTCAACTGTATGTGCTGTTATTGTGAAATGGAAACGTCTAGGAGCAACAACGGCTCAGCTGTGAAATGGTAGGCCACACAAACTCACAGAATGGGATCACTGAGTGCTGAAGCACCTACCACGTAAAAACACTCACTACCGAGTTCCAAACTGCCTCCAGAAGCAACATCAGCACAAAAACGTTTCGTCGGAAGCTTCATGAAATGGGTTTCCATGGCCGAGCAGCTGCACACAAGCCTAAGATCACCATGTGCAATGCCAAGTGTTGGCTGGAATGGTGTAAAGATCACTGCCATTGGACATGAATCACATTTCACCATCTGGCAGTCCGACAGACTAATCTGGGTTTGGCGAATGCCAGGAGAACGCTACCTGCATAGTGCCAACTCTAAAGTTTGGTAGAATAGAAATAATGGTCTGGGGCTGTTTTTCATGGTTCAGGCTAGGTCCCTTAGTTCCAGTGAAGGGAAATGTTAACACCACAACATACAATGACATTCTGTGCTTCCAACTTTGTGGTAACAGTTTGGTGAAGGCCATTTCCTGTTTCAGCATGACAATGCCCCATGCACAAAGCGTGGTCCGTACATAAATGGTTTGTCGAGATCGGTGTGGAAGAACTTGACTGGCCTGCACAGAGCCCTGACCTCAACCCCATCGAACACCTTTGGGATGAATTGGAACGCCAACTGCAAGCCAGGTCTAATTTATCAACATCAGTGCCCGACCTCACTAATGCTCTTGTGGCTGAATGGAAGCAAGTCCCCACAGCAATGTTCCAACATCTAGTGGAAAGCCTTCCCAGGACAGTGGAGGCTGTTATAGCAGCAACAGGGGACGAACGTGACTAGAGTTGTAGGCAATAAACCCTAGCAGTTCATAAAGAACTTAGCTAGTCTCATTGTTTCTATATAACAGTATTCTCTCTTGAATGGAGTTCCTGGAGTTTCTCAGCCATAGCCTGCCTTGGCTATATGCCTGTGCTCGAAATCAACAAAGGTAGGCATAAAGTTATTGTTTTCAAACATGTATTATTGGCACTGACAGCTCAACTTATCAACACTAAAGAGACAATTTTTACATACACATGTCACAACTCCCGACGTAAAAATGCAGTCTATTTTCTGGCAATTTATCAGCTCACTCTATCAGCATTGCTTCACGCAGACTCTATAAAAAAAGAATTGCTTTCTAATTTGAAGCGCGTGACACCGTTGACAGTCCGTCTGTTTTCTCTCATTCACTACTGTGCATTCTAATTCCAGCGTGTACATGATCGTTCACGTGCGTAAAAATATTTTTGCGGACTAAGATGCTTACATCAGTGGAGGCTGCTGAGGAGAGCAAATGGAATGGCATCAAACACCTGGAAACCATGTGCACACCTGGAAACCATGTGGACACCTGGAAACCATGTGCACACCTGGAAACCATGTGGACACCTGGAAACCATGTGCACACCTGGAAACCATGTGGACACCTGGAAACCATGTGGACACCTGGAAACCATCTGGACACCTGGAAACCATGTGGACACCTGGAAACCATGTGGATACCTGGAAACCATGTGGACACCTGGAAACCATGTGGACACCTGGAAACCATCTGGACACCTGGAAACCATGTGGACACCTGGAAACCATCTGGACACCTGGAAACCATGTGGACATCTGGACACCATGTGGACACCTGGAAACCATGTGGACACCTGGAAACCATGTGGACACCTGGAAACCATGTGGACACCTGGACACCATGTGGACACCTGGAAACCATCTGGACACCTGGAAACCATGTGGACACCTGGACACCATGTGGACACCTGGAAACCATGTGGACACCTGGAAACCATGTGGACACCTGGAAACCATCTGGACACCTGGAAACCATGTGGACACCTGGAAACCATCTGGACACCTGGAAACCATGTGGACACCTGGAAACCATGTGGATACCTGGAAACCATCTGGACACCTGGAAACCATGTGGACACCTGGAAACCATGTGGACACCTGGAAACCATCTGGACACCTGGAAACCATGTGGACACCTGGAAACCATGTGGACACCTGGAAACCATGTGGACACCTGGAAACCATGTGGACACCTGGACACCATGTGGACACCTGGAAACCATGTGGACCCCATAATAAGGTGCACTAACCTCCTTCGGCTTACATTCAGTTGTTCCGAACTCACTTCACTAAAGAGGGAGGCTCGGACGACGTGTGCTAGCACCTGCACAGATCAAATACACAGCTGGAGCGACGATTCAGGTGTTTACATGTTCTTAGACGTGTGCTAGCACCTGCACAGATCAAATACACAGCTGGAGCGACGATTCAGGTGTTGACATGTTCTTAGACGTGTGCTAGCACCTGCACAGATCAAATACATAGCTGGAGCGACGATTCAGGTGTTGACATGTTCTTAGACGTGTGCTAGCACCTGCACAGATCAAATACACAGCTGGAGCGACGATTCAGGTGTTGACATGTTCTTAGACGTGTGCTAGCACCTGCACAGATCAAATACACAGCTGGAGCGACGATTCAGGTGTTTACATGTTCTTAGACGTGTGCTAGCACCTGCACAGATCAAATACACAGCTGGAGCGACGATTCAGGTGTTTACATGTTCTTAGACGTGTGCTAGCACCTGCACAGATCAAATACACAGCTGGAGCGACGATTCAGGTGTTGACATGTTCTTAGACGTGTGCTAGCACCTGCACAGATCAAATACACAGCTGGAGCGACGATTCAGGTGTTGACATGTTCTTAGACGTGTGCTAGCACCTGCACAGATCAAATACACAGCTGGAGCGACGATTCAGGTGTTTACATGTTCTTAGACGTGTGCTAGCACCTGCACAGATCAAATACACAGCTGGAGCGACGATTCAGGTGTTGACATGTTCTTAGACGTGTGCTAGCACCTGCACAGATCAAATACACAGCTGGAGCGACGATTTAGGTGTTTACATGTTCTTAGACGTGTGCTAGCACCTGCACAGATCAAATACACAGCTGGAGCGACGATTCAGGTGTTTACATGTTCTTAGACGTGTGCTAGCACCTGCACAGATCAAATACACAGCTGGAGCGACGATTCAGGTGTTTACATGTTCTTAGACGTGTGCTAGCACCTGCACAGATCAAATACACAGCTGGAGCGACGATTCAGGTGTTTACATGTTCTTAGACGTGTGCTAGCACCTGCACAGATCAAATACACAGCTGGAGCGACGATTCAGGTGTTTACATGTTCTTAGACGTGTGCTAGCACCTGCACAGATCAAATACACAGCTGGAGCGACGATTCAGGTGTTTACATGTTCTTAGACGTGTGCTAGCACCTGCACAGATCAAATACATAGCTGGAGCGACGATTCAGGTGTTGACATGTTCTTAGACGTGTGCACCTACAGCACCTGCACAGATCAAATACACCTGCACAGATCAGCTGGAGCGACGATTCAGGTGTTTACATGTTCTTAGACGTGTGCTAGCACCTGCACAGATCAAATACACAGCTGGAGCGACGATTCAGGTGTTTACATGTTCTTAGACGTGTGCTAGCACCTGCACAGATCAAATACATAGCTGGAGCGACGATTCAGGTGTTTACATGTTCTTAGACGTGTGCTAGCACCTGCACAGATCAAATACACAGCTGGAGCGACGGTGTTCAGGTGTTTACATGTTCTTAGACGTGTGCTAGCACCTGCACAGATCAAATACACAGCTGGAGCGACGATTCAGGTGTTTAGGTGTTGACATGTTCTTAGACGTGTGCTAGCACCTGCACAGATCAAATACACAGCTGGAGCGACGATTCAGGTGTTTACATGTTCTTAGACGTGTGCTAGCACCTGCACAGATCAAATACACAGCTGGAGCGACGATTCAGGTGTTTACATGTTCTTAGACGTGTGCTAGCACCTGCACAGATCAAATACACAGCTGGAGTGACGATTCAGGTGTTGACATGTTCTTAGACGTGTGCTAGCACCTGCACAGATCAAATACACAGCTGGAGCGACGATTCAGGTGTTGACATGTTCTTAGACGTGTGCTAGCACCTGCACAGATCAAATACATAGCTGGAGCGACGATTCAGGTGTTTACATGTTCTTAGACGTGTGCTAGCACCTGCACAGATCAAATACATAGCTGGAGCGACGATTCAGGTGTTGACATGTTCTTAGACGTGTGCTAGCACCTGCACAGATCAAATACACAGCTGGAGCGACGATTCAGGTGTTTACATGTTCTTAGACGTGTGCTAGCACCTGCACAGATCAAATACATAGCTGGAGCGACGATTCAGGTGTTTACATGTTCTTAGACGTGTGCTAGCACCTGCACAGATCAAATACACAGCTGGAGCGACGATTCAGGTGTTTACATGTTCTTAGACGTGTGCTAGCACCTGCACAGATCAAATACACAGCTGGAGCGACGATTCAGGTGTTGACATGTTCTTAGACGTGTGCTAGCACCTGCACAGATCAAATACACAGCTGGAGCGACGATTCAGGTGTTGACATGTTCTTAGACGTGTGCTAGCACCTGCACAGATCAAATACATAGCTGGAGCGACGATTCAGGTGTTTACATGTTCTTAGACGTGTGCTAGCACCTGCACAGATCAAATACACAGCTGGAGCGACGATTCAGGTGTTTACATGTTCTTAGACGTGTGCTAGCACCTGCACAGATCAAATACACAGCTGGAGCGACGATTCAGGTGTTTACATGTTCTTAGACGTGTGCTAGCACCTGCACAGATCAAATACACAGCTGGAGCGACGATTCAGGTGTTTACATGTTCTTAGAAAATCAGGTGTTTTAATTGGCGTATGCTTACTTCAATTTTGTCCTTACGCCAATTAAGATAAACACCTTACTCTGCTTACATGACTATTGCATAATCTGCCTACTGCCATAATCAGTTTTAATATCGAATTATTACTGTGCATGTAAACATACTCAATGACTTAAGAAGTCAAACTGACAGGGGCTAGACTGGTTTCCGATTGCAATCAATTTGACCCATAGACAGATTTGCTAAATTCAACCACCTCCTCATTAGACTGAGGGCCAAATGGATGTCTCACATATTGTTCAGATTTATATCTCCAGTCTTTAGCTGCAGGCCAACAAAGAAGAAATGTTATTAGGTAAATCAGCTCACTTCATATCCCGAGACTCAAGACCTTTTCATCAAAACACTTCTCTTCTTTTCCATCCACAGGTGTCTCTGTCATTTTAACTCGTTTTGTTATGAGGTGTGACAAAAGGAACACGGATGATCATTTGAAATTCCGCCTGTGAGATGATGAAACTCACCTTTTTATATCATATTATTATTTCCAACTAACAACTAGTTTCATTGACACTCTGGGAGCAGATTTCCCCTTCAGGGAAAGACTGAGTCAGGGCTCAGGTAATGTAGTTTACTAAATCAGAAAGGCTGATCTGAATGGCTTGTCAGTTTGAATCCATCTAGTAAAAACAATATAATTCACATCGCTTCCTGTCTTACCCCATCAGCATAGCAGGTATTTATAAGGTAGTGTCATAACATTACCCCATCAGCATAGCAGGTACAGCGCCTTGCAGAATTATTCACTCCCCTTGGCGTTTTTCCTATTTTGTTGCATTACAACCTGTAACTTAAATGGATTTTTATTTGGATTTCATGTAATGGACATACACAAAATAGTCCAAATTGGTGAAGGGAAATTGAAAAAATCAAATACGGAAAAGTGGTGCATGTATATGTATTCACCTCCTTGGCTAAGTGTCACATGATCTGCCACATGTTCTCAGTATATACAGTAATTGGCGGTGTCAGAGTAAAGCCCATAATATTGTCAGAGACTCCAGGCACCCACACTTACTCGGTACCGGTACCCCTTGTATATAGCCTCGTTAATGTTATTTTATTGTGTTACTTTTTATTATTTTTTACTTTAGTATATTTGGTAAAGATTTTCTTAACTCTTCTTGAACTGCACTGTTGGTTAAGGGCTCATAAGTAATTATTTCTCAGTAAGGTCTACACTTGTTGTATTCGGCGCATGTGACAAATACATTTAGATTTGATTTGATACCTTCTAGTGCCCTGGGATGAGTAATACTGTTTTACAGCAAGGTCATCCTTTTTCCCATCCGCTCCATCTCAGACATAAAGGAAGTCCGATGAACTTAGAAGAAAAATGAGTTGAAACCATGTGGTCTGACGAGGGAAATCTCACCAGAGGCTTGATCTCCAGTCTTCATTACAGCCATGACAGTGTGTCAAGGCTCAGAGAGCGTCCTGGAAGCAACATCTGGAGCCAAGAGCCCCACGGTGTGCATGAAAGTGTTTAAATATCAGAGTCAGCGATCACTTTAGTACTTTGAGTAATTCTGAACATCTGTTCAGGATGAGCGTGAGGAGGGGTCAATTGATGAGTAATCACTGGCTTCAGGGGAAGGCTGATATTAAACTTAGCTTAACTAAGGACGACTTAGCAAATTGGCTGCTGTGCAAGTCTACATTAAAGAAGCACCAGACGGAAGAAAGATTTGATGGACATCTGCAGGTTCAGATGCAATATCAGGAATAAATGACTCAATAAGACAAACAAATACTAAATGACTCAACACCTTTACTCATAACTTTATTGAGTTGCACCCCCTTTTCCCCTCAGAACAGCCTCAATTCATCAAGTTGGCTGGTAGTGGATCTCTACTCCGAATAGCTCGTTCCATCTCATTCCACAGATGCTCAATTGGATTGATATCTGGTGACTAGGCAGGCCACTGCAGTAAGCTGAATTCACTGTCATGTTCGTGGAACCATTCCTGGACAATCCTAGCCTTGTGGCATGGGGCATTATCCTGCTGAAAAAAAATCAATTCGCAGATGGATACACTGCTGCCATGAAGGGGTGCACCTGATTGGCAATGATGTTCAGATATCCTGTGGCATTCAGACATTGCTCCACTTTAATCAAGGGGCCCAGTGTGTGCCATGAAAACACACCCCACACTATCACACCACCACAAGCCAGGGCATTGAATTCAAACAAACAATAGACGAGGCCAATGAAGCGAAACACAGATTGTACAATACTAAAAGTCACAAGCTTGATGTGTGTTATTAATACGGGACCAAATACTTAACTTTTCACTATTCTTTTTTGTAACAGTATTTTTATTGGAATTTCACAGTTTTCACCCATATTAAGAGATACAACAACAGAGACAAAGCACACAGAACAAAAACAAGAAAAACAGCCCCCACTTACCCATATCTACGTGCATATATATATACATACATACATACACACATATACATATACCCATGCATATACACACACATATGCATACATACACGCACGCACACACACACATATGCACACCCATACATACGTACACCATTTTCCTCTTCCCGCTCGGTGCTTCTCTCACCCCATCACCATCATTGCGTCTCTCAATACATACATTTTAAACAAACTTACAAACAGAAATTAAACAAAAAAGCTCAGTTTAAACCAAGAGGTTAGGTTCCACACATGGAACGTATAGTGTAGTTCTGAAATACATAGATCCCCGCCATTCTAAGAGAATCCTTGCAGCATAATAGCTGATACCTCAGGTTCTAGGTCATTTAGATAAGGTTCCCATACTTTGTAGAACTGGTCTGTTTTAGAATGCAATGTACATGTCAGATATTCCAGAGGCACCCATTCAAATAGTATCTTATGCCAATCTTTAATAGAAGGAACCTTATCACTAATCCACTGTAAAAGGATGTTTTTCCTCGCTGCGAAGGTAAGGATGTTGTAAAGCCTCCTTTTACAGACAGAAGTAACATGCCTACTAGGGACAACTAACAGTAAAGAAACTGGGTCCAATTCTAGATCGACCCCTAGGATCTTTTCAATTTCTTGCAGGACACCCGACCAGTATCTTTGTATTTTGGTACATGACCATAAACAATTATTCTTGGATGTCATAAGGTGAATGCACCAATTTGTAAGTCGCTCTGGATAAGAGCATCTGCTAAATTACTTAAATGTAAATGTAAATGTGTTAGGGTGTCTGTATCAGTTTTGCATTTAAGACACTGAGGGGAAGAGGAAGTGGGGCTAAAAGCATGTCTGCGATTTGGGGATATATGCAATCTGTGTATTATTCTTAATTGGATTGCTCTAGTACGGTTACATATAGATATTGTTTTTGCATATCTCCAAATGTCCTCCCACATCTCTTCGTCAATAGTAACAGACAATTCTTTCTCCCACACTTGTTTCACCCTCTGTGTGTTGACAGCAGAAAAGGACCTTAAAGTATCATAAAACAGACTTACAGACATTTTCCTTTGTGGGAAAAAAAGCATTCTTTCAATGACAGACACATCAGGGTTACCAATTAAGGTGGTGCTCTCCAGAATATAATGTCTTACTTGTAGGAAGCGGAAAAAGTCCTGCTTTGGGAGTCGATATTTCTCGACCATCTGCTCAAATGACAACAAAATCTTATCAGCAAATAAGTCGTTTAGCCTGCGTATGCCCTTATTAAGCCATAAGTTAAAGCCAGCATCCAGCAATCCTGGACTGAAATCTGGGTTGTTAAGAATTGGGGTAAGAGCAGAGGTTAGTTTGGACCTTCCCAGGAAGTGTTGAACTGACCTCCATACTTTGAGTGTGTTAAGTGTAACGGGATTATTGCAGTGATCTTCTACAGACTTGAAACTTCTGAAAAATAAAAGATCCTGTAAGGGGTATTTTGAAAGAGAAGTCTCAATGTCTAACCAAATAGAGGAGTCATCATTTGTGATCCAGTCAGAAATATAACAGAGGTGGGCACACCATTGATAGAACCTGATATTGGGCAGGTCCAAGCCGCCCATAGAACTTGGCAGCTGCAATATTGCCATCTTAAGTCTTGGCTTGCGTTTACTCCATATAAAGGAACTTAGGCATCCATTTACATCCTTTATTACCTTATTGGAGAGTAATACTGGGATCATTTGGATTGGGTAAAGTAGTCTAGGTAAAACGTTCATTTTCAAGAGGGATATTCTACCCAACCATGAAATCGGGAGAGAGTTCCAGCGCTCCAGATCCTGTCTTATTGTATCAAACAAGGGAACAAAATTGGCTTTGTACATTAGCTGGAATTTAGGAGTTACAAATATACCCAGATACATGAAACCTGAGGGAGACCATTTAAAAGGGAAGGGGGGAGAAGTGTTAGGTACAGAGTGTAGGCTACCAAGTGGCATAGCCTCTGACTTAGTAAGGTTAATCTTGTAGCCTGAGAATCCGCTGAATAATTCAATAATATTAATAAGAGATGTAATTGAAGTCTCGGGACTAGAGATGAATATCAGGACATCATCAGCATACAAGCTTATTTTATGGCGAACATCACCAATGAGCAGCCCCTGTATAGCAGGCGTTACCCTGATAGCCTCGGCCAGTGGTTCCATAACGAGTGCAAAGAGGAGAGGGGATAAAGGACAGCCCTGTCTGGTACCTCTGTGATCCTTGCAATGGCTCAAGGATCAGGCCATGGAACTCTTTATAGAACTCACTACAAAACCCGTCTGGTCCTGGGGCCTTACCGTTTTGCAGATTCTTAATTGCGAACATTATCTCTTCCTTGGTAATAGGGGCATTAAGGAGGGACCTCTGTTCTTCGGAGATAGTAGGGAGCTCAATCTTACAAAAGAAGTTCTCCATTAATTTGGGTGCATCCTTTGGCAGTTCTGAGGCATAAAGGTTTGTATAAAATTTCTTAAATGAGTCACTTATCAATTTATTTTCATATAAATGATTACCATAAGAATCAGTAATAGTAGCAATTGACTGAGAGTCAGCCCTCTTTTTAGCTAGGTATGCCAAGTACTTTCCTGGCTTATCGCCATGTTCATATAGCTTTTGCCTGACAAATCTCATTTTCTTTCCAGCGTCCTGTGTTAGGAGAGAGTCTAACGTTGATCTAATGACTGATATTTCCTTTAATAGGGCAGGAGTGGGCGTTTTAATGTAGTCCTTCTCTTTAGTTCCTAATTCACCCTCTAACATTTTTGCTTTTCTCGCTTTTTCCGTCTCTTAGTAGCTGTGTATGATATAATCAGACCCCTGGCATACGCTTTACAGGTCTCCCAAAGGAGCCAGGGGTTATCTGTTGATTGAGAGTTAATAGAGAAAAATGCTTTAAACTCTGTTATAAAATATGATGTGAATGTATGGTCTTTAAGAATGGTTGTGTTCAACCTCCAATGTCTTGACCGATTGAATGCCCCGTTGAGTTTTATGTCCAGGATCACCTCAGCATGATCAGATATGACTATGCTTCCTATCCTAGCAGATAAAACAGACTGCAAAGACGTCTTGGGCATAAAAAAATAATCTATTCTAGTCTGACATCCATGAGGTGCAGAGAAAAAAGTGAACTCTCTGTTGGAGGGATGGAAAGCTCTCCAGACATCCGCATACCCCAGATCATCACAAATAACTTTAAGTGACTTAGCTTGAGGAGAGAGTGAAGCTATACCACTGGGAAACTTATCAATAAGGGGGTTCAACAAGGAGTTAAAATCACCTCCAACCACTGCAGTGTCTGAGTTTAATTCTGAAAAGTCTAGAAATGCCTTAGTGAGGAAATCAGTGGGGTGAGCAGGGGGGAGGTAAATATTCATTATGGAAATGTTCTGCCCTTGTAAAGTACCATTAATTATAACAAAGCGACCAAATTTATCTTTCACACAATTCAAGACCTTAAGTGGTAAGTTCTTTTTCACCAGAATTGCTACACCTCTACTTCTGGATGTAAATGATGAGAAAAACACTTGACCAAACCCTCCTTGTTGTAATTTCAGGTGCTCCTTATCATCCAAATGGGTTTCTTGCAACAGGGCAATATCAATATTTTCTTTTTTCAAAAAAGACAGTACTTTCTTCCTCTTAATGGGGTTATGGCTCCCTCTAATGTTCCACGTACATACACGCAGTCTGTTATCTGCCATTGTATCTTGACCATTCAATATTCAGACTGGGTCCTACTGTAAACGTGGGGTGGTGCCTTTTTCCATGTGTTGAACTCTCCTCTATCTCACTGAGCATAAACAAAAAATATGAACCCTGAACTCGAACTATACTAAACCCAAAAATTAAACATGTAAAAATCCAAAAGGGGGTTTTCCCACTAGCTAACATGCAGGGGATTTCAACTCTCCAATGTAGACTCTTAAGTCCGCATTGCCGCTCAATAGCCTCATCCTTTATATATATGGAAAAGAAAATCAATAGAAGAAGATTGAGGCTCTTCCACCTAAAACCAAGCCTGGGCACCAATATGGATTCACACATATCTCTGCCTGAGCTATAGCGGCTATTACTTTAGCAAGAAAAATAATAAAGATACGAATATTACTGAGCCGGAGTACGTGGGGACTCACACCACTGTTTCGTGATCAGATTCAACCAAAAATAAACAAAGTTATTCAATGCTGTGGAGGTGCAGCTTAAAGTTATTTACCCGAGAGAGTCAATAAACGCAGCAGCCTCTTCAGGTGTGTAGAGCTTTTTAGGTGATCCGTTGACCATAATCTTCAATGTGGCCGGGTACAACAGTGCGTAGTCCATCTTCATTCTCCTGAGTCGAGCCTTCGCCTCATCAAACGCTTTGCGTCTTCGTACAACCGCTGTGGAATAATCATTGAAGAATGAAACCTTTGGACCTTTACGTTGACTACCATCAGAGCCGATGTTTCTAGCCGCATCCATGACGCGTTGCTTGTCGGTGAAGTTGTGGAACTTTATAACCACCGGCGGCCCAGCTTCACACGACCAGCCTTAGTGTCCATTTGTAGGTAGCCAGGGATCCATTCCTCAAAGAATTTTACTGAACGTGTCCCTTCAGAATTTTCCGGGAGTCCCACAACACGAATATTGCATCTGCGTCCTCGATTATCCAAGTCGTCAATGTGCTCCGCCATTTCGCGCACCTGTTTCTCAAGTGCTTTTATCTTAGCGTCCATAGATGTAGTTGAAGTTTCCACTGCAGCAATTCTTCCTTCCGCCTCAACAACACGTTTCACAACGCTCTGTATTTCAGCTGAATGGCCTGCTTTTGCTTCCAAGACCGTTCTTATCTTAGCATCGATCACTTTAGTAATGTTATCAGTCATCTTTTGAATCATCAGGTCCATTGTGCCCGGGTCCGCAATGGTGTTAGCTTCGCTAACGTTAGCTAGCTCCTCATGCACATCCACAGGGGTGGTGGTTTTGGTCGACTTCTTAGTAGTTCTATTGGGCATGTTGTCGGAGATTTTTGCGAAATAGTCGTCAAGACTCATTATATGGTAACTTATTTGGCCAATTCTACAACTTTTTCAAGCTAGGAGATTAATGTAAGAATATAAATTTTCGAATGCCACGAGAGCTCGCTGAAACACCGTGTTCTCACTACGGCGCCATTTTGTCCCCCTCCAACTTTTCACTATTTTAATACATGTATATAAGTGAATTTGTCCCAATACTTTTGGTCCTATAAAATGGAGGGACTATGTACAAAAAATGCAGTAATTTAAAAAAATTCACTCACAATGGATGAAACCCTTCCACTTAAAGCAGACAATCTGCACTTTAAATTCATATTAATTGTATAATTTCAAATACAAAGTTCTGGAGAACAGAGACAAAACTACAAACAATTTGTCACTGTCCCAATACGTTTGTGGAGCTCACTGTATAAAAACGCAGCAAAAAAAGAAAGTCCCTTTTTCAGGACCCTGTCTTCAAAGATCATTTGTAAAAATCCAAATAACTTCACAGATCTTCATTGTAAAGGGTTTAAACACTGTTTCCCGTGCTTGTTCAATGAACCATAAACAATTAATGAACATAAACCTGTGGAACGGTCGTTAAAACACTAACAGCTTACAGACGGTAGGCAATTAAGGTCACAGTTATGAAAACCTAGGACACTAAAGAGGCCTTTCTATTGACACTGAAAAACACAAAAATCATCTGTGTGAATGTGCCTTAGGCATGCTGCAAGTTGGCATGAGAACTGCAGATGTGGCCAGGGCAATAAATTGCCATGTTCGTACTGTGAGACGCCCAAGACAGCGCAACAGGGAGACAGGATGGACAGCTGATCGTCCTCTCAGTGGCAGACCACGTGTAGCAACACCTGCACAGGATCGGTACATCCGAACATCACACCTGCGGGACAGGTACAGGATGGCAACAACAACTGCCCTGGTTACACCAAGAACGCACAATCCCTCCATCAGTGATCAGACTGTCCGCAATAGGCTGAGAGAGGCTGGACTGGGGGCTTGTAGGCCTGTTGTAAGGCGGGTCATCACCAGACATCACCGGCAACAACGTCACCTATGGGCACAAACCCACCGTTGCTGGACCAGACAGGACTGGCAAAAAGTGTTCTTCACTGACGAGTCGTGGTTTTGTCTCACCAGGGGTGATGGTCGGATTTGTGTTTATCGTCAAAGGAATGAGCGTTACACCGAGGCCTGTACTCTGGAGCGGGATCGATTTAGAGGTGGAGGGTCCGTCATGGTCTGGGGTGGTGTGTCATAGCATCATCGGACTGAGCTTGTTGTCATTGCAGGCAATCTCAATGCTGTGCGTTACAGGGAAAACATCCTCCTTCCTCATGTGGTACCCTTCCTGCAGGCTCATCCTGACACGACCCTCCAGCATGACAATGCCACCAGCCATACTGCTCATTCTGTGCATGATTTCCTGCAAGACAGGAATATTAGTGTTCTGCCATGGCAAGCGAAGAGCCCGGATCTCAATCCCATTGAGCACGTCTGAGACCTGTTGGATCGGAGGGTGAGGGCTAGGGCCATTCCCCCCCAGAAATGTCTGGGAACTTGCAGGTGCCTTGGTGAAAGAATGGGGTAACATCTCACAGCAATAGCTGGCAAATCTGGTGCAGTCCATGAGGAGGAGATGCACTGTAGTACTTAATGCAGCTGGTGGCCACACCAGATACGGACTGTTACTTTTGATTTTGACCCTCCCTTTGTTCAGGGGCACATTATTACATTTCTGTTAGTCACATGTCTGTGGAACTTGTTCAGTTTATGTCTCAGTTGTTGAATCTAGTTATGTTCATAGAAATATTTACACATGTTAAGTTTGCTGAAAATAAACGCAGTTGACAGTGAGAGGACGTTTCTTTTTTTGCTGAGTTTATATTATAGGCCACTAAATAAAATATCCAGTGGCACACTGACTCATCTAATGACGAAGATGAAGCCATAGGCTATTACTCACGGTGTAGGCCGTGCATCAAGATGAGCTACTTTGAAAAACAGTGCTGCTGTTCCCAAACAATTGGGAGTTGTTGAAAAAATGTTTTCTATTGGTTCTTCAGACAGATTAGTCTTCTCGTTTTGGCAGTTGGCATTTGCTTTCCAAACTGTATGTTTTTCCAACGATTGTATTTAGAAATTGTATTGCATAAGGCAAACAGACATCCGCAACCAACCATAAAAATATAATCACTAGATGGCAGTTCCCATTCAATTCAGGACAGGCGGCCATTGCTAGTGTACGTGTAAGGACAGACGCTGGGAGACGAGAAGCAAGTACATGGAGTGACCATTTTTTTGTTCGTTTTTTGTTTTTGGAATTTTACCCCTTTTTCTCCCCAATTTTGTGGTATCCAATTGTTAGTAGCTACTATCTTGTCTCATCGCTCCAACTCCGGTACGGGCTCGGGAGAGACGAAGGTTGAAAGTCATGCGTCCTCCGATACACAACCCAACCAAGCCGCACTGCTTCTTAACACAGCGCGCATCCAACCTGGAAGCCAGCCGCACCAATGTGTCGGAGGAAACACCGTGCACCTGGCAACCTTGGTTAGCATGCACTGCACCCGGCCCAACACAGGAGTCGCTGGTGCGCGATGAGACAAGGATATCCCTACCGGCCAAACCCTCCCTAACCCGGACAACGCTAGGCCAATTGTGCGTCGCCCCACAGACCTCCCGGTCGCGGCCGGTTACGACAGAGCCTGGGCACGAACCCAGAATCTGTGGTGGCACAGCTGGCACTGCAGTACAGTGCCCTTAACCACTGTGCCACCTGGGTGGAGGAGTGAACATTTGATAAATAATGGACATGAAACGTAACATGGACAGTGTCTGGACAAGGGAAACATAACGACAACAATGCTGACATGGGGAAGAAACTGAGGAAGTGACAGATATAGAGGAGGCAATCAATTAGGTAATAGTCCAGGTTAGTCCCATGAAGCGCGTAACGATGGTGACAGGTGTGCGTAATGATGGGCAGCCTGGTACCCTTGAATGCCAGAGAGTGGGAGCGGGAGAAGTCGTGACAGTACCCCCCTCCTCTAGAGGCACCACCCGGCATTCCAACTGGGCAAGCCTGACGGTCCGGCCTGAGGCGGGGGAGCCAGACGAACCGGCCGAGGCGCGGGGGCCCGACGAGCCAGCCGAGGCGTAGGAGCGCGACAAGCCAGCTGAGGCATGACGTGCGATGGGAGCCTGGTTAGCCGACTGAGGTGTGGGAGCCCGACGAGCCGGCTGAGCCATGACATGGGATAGGAGCCTGCCAAGCCAACCGAGGCAAGAAAACCTTTCGAGCCAGCTAAGGCATGGAAACCCGACGAGCCAGCTGAGGCACCCCTGGTTCCTTCAGCAGTGGCACCCGGACCCAACGTCACCAACGCCAACAATAAACTAAAACAACTCCCTGATGCTTCCAATATTGGTGTCTGCATTATGTGAGAACAGACGCTGGGAGACGAGAAGCAAGTACAGGGAGTGACTATTTAATAAATAACGGACATGAAACAAAACACGTACAGATTCTGGACACGGGGAAGAAAACAATATTAATGCAGACATGGGGAATAAACTGAGGAAGAGACAGATATAGGGTAGGCAATCAATAAGGTAATAGTCCAGGTGAGTCCCATGAAGCGCTGATGCACGTAACGAAGGTGACAGGTGTGCGTAATGATGGGCTGCCTGGCAACCATGAGCACCAGAGAGGGGGAGCAGGAGCAGGCGTGACAGTATCCATGAGTTTAATTGTCAAAATGGCAGCGTAAGATGTTCCAAAACCTTTCTATGGATTATATGTCTATGGCCACAACGTAACAAGCTGTATATTTGATGTACATGCTGGTCAAATTGTCACCTTTCCAACTCTAGGCAACCGGTAACTGCCAAAATATAGGAAACACTTGAGTAAATGAGGTATACAAATAGTATGTTATGGTGTGGGGAGCATTTTCCTGACATGGTTTAGGTCCACTTGTAGAATCTATGCCAAGGCGCATTGAAGCTGTTCTGGCAGCTCATGGTAGCCTAACACTTTTTTAAAGACACTATGTTGGTGTTTCCTTTATTTTGGCAGTTACCTGTATGTGCTTGTAATAAAACTTAATCCACAGTTCTTTTTTGTTGTTGAAACTATTGATCTTCTGTGGCAAAATGATGCTCTCTAGTGTACTTGGAACATTGAGTGAGGGCTCCTGTGGTTGGATAAAATAATACTAATTTTTAAAAAGTAAAGTAATTTACATTTTTATTGCGTCTTGGGCCTAGCCCCTGACTCACACAATTGACCAGTCACATTTATTTATTATGCAGTTTATTATTATTATTATTATTATTTTTATAGTCAGTTACCCAATCAAGGCAGGGCCCTCCAGTTACCCACGTGTGGCCCCTACCGATGATTAGCACAGTGGCAGCAGACAAGACAGTCTGTCTATACTCATTAAGAGCGGGCTCCTGAACTCTCCTGTGATAGGCAGTAATATATATACATATATACTGTACAATATATACTGTATATATTTCCTTTATTAATAAATTTGTATTTCTGCCCCGGTAAGCCCCTGTATTAAGCCGGCCCTGCCACCTGCCTGCAATGTAGACACAAGGCATGATGGATGCATGTACTCGTGGTTTTCTCCATACCCTAGTCCTCCCATCAGAGTGAAGCAGCAGGAACTGGGATTCATCAGACCAGGCTATTTTTACAATTCTCCAGTGTCCAGTGTTTTCGTTTTTAGCCCACTGCAACCTTTTTTGCTGAAAGAAGTGGAACTATGTAAGGTCCGTCGGCTGCAATACCCCATTCATGCCAACGTACGACAAGTCGTGCATTCTGTTATGGGTCTTTGGGCACCAATGTTGTAATGTCTGTTGCTCTGCACAATTCATGTCTGCCTCTTTTGTCCTCTTTCATCAATTACCCATTTTCAACCACTGTCCGGCCGTTGGCTCGATGTCCTTTGGATGGTGGACCACCAACTCTTGAGCGTGAAAAACCCACCAGCATTGTAGTTCTTGTCACACTCAAACCTTTTGACATAACAAATTGATTCTTCTTGATTGGTACAAAAATATGGTCAATAAAAGCGAATGGGAATTTAATTCTATACAGTGATTATGGATGTAGTTTATGTTATTCGCCCACCCAATTTGCCAGAGGGTCTCAGTTTGATGCATGTCATAGGCTGCCATGATTATTTTTCTGTTCATCTTCTTTCTCTGTTCTTGAGTTATCCTTTTACTGCCTTGGGCTTAATCAGGGTCACACAATGTTTCTTGGTAGTCTTAAACAAATCTACTTTGAAACAAAAGTATACACCTCTGTCACGCCCTGGTCTAAGTATTTTGTGTTTATCTTTATGCATTGGGTCAGGCCAGGGTGTGGCATGGAGTTTTTGTATTGTGGTGTGTTTTGTCTGGGGGTTTTGGTGTGTATGTTAGTGGGATTGTAGCTTAGTAGGGTTTTCTAGGAAAGTCTATGGCTGTCTGGAGTGGTTCTCAATCAGAGGCAGGTGGTTATCGTTGTCTCTGATTGGGAACCATATTTAGGCAGCCATATTCTTTGGTTGTATTGTGGGTGATTGTCCTTAGTGTCCTGATATTGTGTTAGTTTGCACCAGTTTAGGCTGTTTCGGTTTTCATTACGTTTATTGTTTTGTAGAATTTGTGTTTTGATTCGTGTTACGTTGTTTTATTAAACATGGATCGAAATCTACACGCTGCAGTTTGGTCCGACTCTCCTTCACCATTAGAAAACCGTTACAGAATCACCCACCATACACGGACCAAGCAGCGTGTCAACAGGCAGGAGCAGCCCAAAGAGGAGAAGCGCTATAAGGATTTCTGGACATGGGAGGAAATCCTAAACGGAGAAGGACCCTGGGCTCAGGCTGGAGAATATCGCCGCCCCAAGGAGGAACTGGAGGCGGTGAAAGCGCAGATATGAGGAGGCAGCACGGCGACGCGGACGTAAGCCTGAGAATCGGCCCCAAAAATTTATTGGGGGAGGCTAAGGGAGAGTGTGGCAGAGTCAGGAGTCAGACCTGAGCCAACTCTCCCTGTTTATCGTGAGGAGCCAAGGAGGAGACCAGAACCAGAGCCGGTGTTGGAGGTGAGTGAAACAGAGACTGTGAAGGAGTTAATGGGGAAATTGGAGGAGAGAGAAATGAGGGAGTTGCTGTGTTGGTGCTTTTTGCATGGAATTCGACCGACGGAACGTGTCGGGGATTTGATGGCACCTGGGTTAGCGCTCCATACTCGTCCTGAGGTGCGTGTTAGTCGGCTGGTGAAATTGGTGCCAGCCTCACGCACCAGGCCTCCTGTGCACATCCCTAGCCTTACACGTCCTGTGCCAACACTGCTCTCAAGATCTCCAGTACGCCTTCACGGTCTAGCCCATCCTGTGCCACCTCCACACTCTAGTCCTCCGGTAGCAGCTCCCCGCACCAGGCTTCCTGTGCGTGTCCTCGATCTAGTACCACCAGTTCCAGCACCACGCATCAGGCCTACAGTGCGCCTCGCCTCTCCAGCGCTGTCGGTGCCTTTCTCCTCTCCTGCGCTGCCGGAGTCTCCCGCCTGTTTAGCGCAGCCAGAGCCTGTCTCCTCTCCTGCGCTGCCGGAGTCTCCCGCCTGTTTAGCGCAGCCAGAGCCTGTCTCCTCTCCTGCGCTGCCGGAGTCTCCCGCCTGTTCAGCGCAGCCAGAGCCTGTCTCTTCTCCTGCGCTGCCGGAGTCTCCTGCCTGTTTAGCGCAGCCAGAGCCTGTCTCCTCTCCTGCGCTGCCGGAGCCTCCCGCCTGTTCAGCGCAGCCAGAGCCTGTCTCCTCTCCTGCGCTGCCGGAGTCTCCAGTCTGCCCAGCGCCGCCAGTCTGCCCAGCGCCGCCAGTCTGCCCAGCGCCGCCAGTCTGCCCAGTCTGCCCAGCGCCGCCAGTCTGCCCAGCGCCGCCAGTCTGCCCAGCGCCGCCAGTCTGCCCAGCGCCGCCAGTGCTCCCAGTCTGCCCAGCGCCGCCAGTGCTCCCAGTCTGCCCAGCGCCGCCAGTGCTCCCAGTCTGCCCAGCGCCGCCAGTCTGCTCAGTGCTCCCAGTCTGCCCAGCGTCGCCAGTGCTCCCAGTCTGCCCAGCGCCGCCAGTGCCACCAGTCTGCCCAGCGCCGTCAGTCTGCCCAGCGTCGCCAGCGCCGCCAGTCTGCCCAGCGCCGCCAGTCTGCCCAGCGCCGCCAGTCTGCCAGACTCTTCCGGATCTGCCAGTCAGCCAGACTCTTCCGGATCTGCCAGTCAGCCAGACTCTTCCGGATCTGCCAGTCAGCCAGACTCTTCCGGATCTGCCAGTCAGCCAGACTCTTCCGGATCTGCCAGTCAGCCAGACTCTTCCGGATCTGCCAGTCAGCCAGACTCTTCCGGATCTGCCAGTCAGCCAGACTCTTCCGGATCTGCCAGTCAGCCAGACTCTTCCGGATCTGCCAGTCAGCCAGACTCTTCCGGATCTGCCAGTCAGCCAGACTCTTCCGGATCTGCCAGTCAGCCAGGATCTGCCAGTGGCGCCAGTCGGCCAGGATCTGCCAGTCAGCCAGGATCTGCTGAGACTACCAGCCAGCCAGGATCTGGTAGATCTATCTACCTGCCTGAGCTTCCCCTCAGTCCCGAGCTTCCCCTCAGTCCCGAGCTTCCCCTCAGTCCCGAGCTTCCCCTCAGTCCCGAGCTTCCCCTCAGTCCCGATCTGCTCCTCAGTCCAGTGGGGTTCTGGGTGAGGACTACTAGGCCATGGTCGGCGGCGAGGGTGGACTATCCAGGGACGCGAGGAAGAGGGACTAAGACATTAACTGAGTGGGGTCCACGTCCCGCGCCGGAACCGCCACCATGGACAGACGCCCACCCGGACCCTCCCTATTGTGTTGAGGTGCGTTCGGGAGTCCGCACCTTAGGGGGGGGGTTCTGTCACGCCCTGGTCTAAGTATTTTGTGTTTATCTTTATGTATTGGGTCAGGCCAGGGTGTGGCATGGAGTTTTTGTATTGTGGTGTGTTTTGTCTGGGGGTTTTGGTGTGTATGTTAGTGGGATTGTAGCTTAGTAGGGTTTTCTAGGAAAGTCTATGGCTGTCTGGAGTGGTTCTCAATCAGAGGCAGGTGGTTATCGTTGTCTCTGATTGGGAACCATATTTAGGCAGCCATATTCTTTGGTTGTATTGTGGGTGATTGTCCTTAGTGTCTTGATGTCCTGATATTGTGTTAGTTTGCACCAGTTTAGGCTGTTTCGGTTTTCATTACGTTTATTGTTTTGTAGAATTTGTGTTTTGATTCGTGTTACGTTGTTTTATTAAACATGGATCGAAATCTACACGCTGCAGTTTGGTCCGACTCTCCTTCACCATTAGAAAACCGTTACAACCTCACACACATGGTTATGGGTTTAAAGAAAGAAGACACCTGTACCATGTCAGATATACAGTTGAAATATATTACATTTTGAGTTTGCATCACAATATTACACTTTATATACATCACAGAAGACAGAAATATAACAAAACCGTTTGACATATATAAACATTGGATTTTTGGCAGGTTTCTAAAATAATGATTAACAATGATTAATCAAGAAAAATATGAATAACATTCCTCCCATGAGGCCACTAAGTAATTTGACTGCAGGAAAGCATTTATAGTAAAATGTATCTAATTTGACTTATTGTAAGACGTCTTGGTAATATGTCTATAATTTTAGATATAGTAAAATGATTAAGACGTCTCTAATTTGAGTTAAAGTAAGATGTCACTAATTTAAATTATCATCAGATGTCACTAATTTAAATTATCATCAGATGTTTTGGTAAGATGTCTCTAATTTGAGTTATTGTAAGATAGCTGTAATTGGAGTTATAGTAAGATGTATCTAATTTAAATAATAGTTAGATTTCTTGGTAAGAAGTCTCTAATTTCAGTTATAGTAAGATTTCTCTATTTTGAGTTATAGTAACATGTCTCTAATTTAAATGATAATAAAATGTCTCTATTTTGAGTTACAGTAAGATTCCTGTAATTTGAGTTATAGTAAGATGTCTCTATTTTGAGTTAAATTAAGATGTATGTAATTTGAGTTATGGTCAAATGTCCGTAATTGGATTTACAATGTAGTAATATGTCTATTTTGAGTTAAAGTAAGATGTCTGTTATTTGAGTTGTAGTAAGATGTCTGAAATTTGAATTATAGTAAGATATCTCTATTTTGAGTTGTAGTAAACTGTCTGTAATTTGAGTTATATTATGATGTCTGTCATTTGAGTTATAGTAAGATGTCTCTAATTTGACTTATAGTAAGATCTCTATTTTGAGTTACAGTAAAATGTCTGTAAATTGAGTTAAAGTAAGATGTCTCAGTAAGATGTCTCTATTTTGAGTTATGATAAGATTATAGAATGATGTCTGTAATTTGAGTTATAGTAAGATGTCTGTAATTTGAGTTGTAGTAAGATGTCTGTAATTTGAGTTGTAGTAAAATGTCTGCAATTTGAGATATATATCTTTATTTTAAATTATAGTAAGATGTTTCTAAATTTAGTTATATTAAGTTGTCAGTAATTTAAGTTATAGTAAAATGTCTGTAATGTAAGTTATAGCAAGATGTCTCTATTTTGAGTTATAGCAAGATGTCTCTATTTTAAGTTGTGGTAAGGTGTATGTAATTTGAGTTATAGTAAGATGTTTGTAATTTGAGTTATAGTAAGATGTCTGTAATATAGTAAATCAAATCCAATTTTATTTGTCACATACACATGGTTAGCAGAAGTGAATGCGAGTGTAGCGAAATGCTTGTGCTTCTAGTTCCGACAATGCAGTAATAACCAACGAGTAATCTAACCTAGCAATTTCACAACAACTAACTTATACACACAAGTGTAAAGGGATGAAGAATATGTACATAAAAATATATGAATGGGTGATGGTACAGAACGGCATAGGCAAGATGCAGTAGATGGTATGGAGTACAGTATATACATATGAGATGAGCAATGTAGGGTATGTAAACATTATATTAAGTGGCTTTGTTTAAGGTGCTAGTGATACATTTTTACATCAATTTTTCCATTATTAAAGTAGCTGGAGTTGAGACAGTATGTTGGCAGCAGCCACTCAATGTTAGTGGTGGCTGTTTAACAGTCTGATGGCCTTGAGATAGAAGCTGTTTTTCAGTCTCTCGGTCCCTGCTTTGATGCACCTGTACTGACTTCGCCTTCTGGATGATAGTGGGGTGAACAGGCAGTGGCTGGGGTGGTTGTTGTCCTTGATGATCTTTATGGCCTTCGTGTGACATCGGGTGGTGTAGGTGTCCTGGAGGGCAGGTAGTTTGCCCCCGGTGATGCGTTGTGCAGACCTCACTACCCTCTGGAGAGCCTTACGGTTGAGGGCGGAGCAGTTGCCGTACCAGGCAGTGATACAGCCCGACAGGATGCTCTCGATTGTGCATCTGTAAAAGTTTGTGAGTGCTTTTGGTGACAAGCCAAATTTCTCAGCCTCCTGAGGTTGAAGAGGCGCTGCTGCGCCTTCTTCACCACGCTGTCTGTGTGGGTGGACCAATTCAGTTTGTCCGTGATGTGTACGCCAAGGAACTTAACTTACTACCCTCTCCACTACTGCCCCGTCGATGTGGATAGGGGGGTGCTCCCTCTGCTGTTTCCTGAAGTCCACGATCATCTCCTTTGTTTTATTGACGTTGAGTGTGAGGTTATTTTCCTGACACCACACTCCAAGGGCCCTCACCTCCTCTCTGTAGGCCGTCTCGTCATTGTTGCAGATCAAGCCTACCACTGTAGTGTCGTCTGCAAACTTGATGACTGAGTTGGAGGCGTGCATGGCCACGCAGTCGTGGGTGAACAGGGAGTACAGGAGAGGGCTCAGAACGCACCCTTGTGGGGCCCCAGTGTTGAGGATCAGCGGGGTGGAGATGTTGCTACCTACCCTCACCACCTGGGGGCGGCCCGTCAGGAAGTCCAGTACCCAGTTGCACAGGGCAGGGTCGAGACCCTGGGTCTCGAACGTGATGACAAGTTTGAAGGGGACTATGGTGTTAAATGCTGAGCTGTAGTCGATGAACAGCATTCTCACATAGGTATTCCTCTTGTCCAGATGGGTTAGGGCAGTGTGCAGTGTGGTTGTGATTGCGTCGTCTGTGGACCTATTGGGGCGGTAAGCAAATTGAAGTGGGTCTAGGGTGTCAGGTAGGGTGGAGGTGATATTTTTAAATTTTATTTCACCTTTATTTAACCAGGTAGGCTAGTTGAGAACAAGTTCTCATTTGCAACTGTGACCTGGCCAAGATAAAGAATAGCAGTGTGACACAGACAACAATAGAGAGTTACACATGGAGCAAACAATAAACAAGCCAATAACACAATAAACAAGTCAATGATACAGTAGAAAAAAGAAAGTCTATATACAGTGTGTGCAAAAGGCATGAGGAGGTAGGCAATAAATAGGCCATAGGAGCGAAGGATTACAATTTAGCAGATTAACACTGGAGTGATAAATGAGCAGATGATGATGTGCAAGTAGAGATACTGGTGTGCAAAATAGCAGAAAAGTAAATAAAATAAAAACAGTATGGGGATAAGGTAGGTAGATTGGGTGGGCTATTTACAGATGCACTATGTACAGCTGCAGCGACCGATTAGCTGTTCAGATAGTTGATGTATAAAGTTGGTGAGGGAAATAAAAGTCTCCAACTTCAGCTATTTTTGCAATTCGTTCCAGTCACTGGCAGCAGAGAACTGGAAGGAAAGGCGGCCAAATGAGGTGTTGGGGATGATCCGTGAGATATACCTGCTGGAACGTGTGCTAAGGGTAGGTGTTGTTATCGTGACCAGTGAACTGAGATAAGGCGGAGCTTTACCTAGCATAGACTTATAGATGACCCGGAGCCAGTGGGTCTGGCGACAAATATGTAGCGACTGCCAGCCGATTAGAGCATAAAGGTTGCAGTGGTGGGTGGTATAAGGTGATTTGGTAACAAAACGGATGGCACTGTGATAAACTGCCTCCAGTTTGCTGCGTAGAGTATTGGAAGCTATTTTGTAGATGACATCGCCGAAGTCGAGGATCGGTAGGATAGTCAGTTTTACTAGGGTAAGTTTGGCGGCGTGAGTGAAGGATGCTTTGTTGAGAAATAGAAAGCCAAATCTAGATTTGTCCCAGAAGCAAGGGGAACCCTCAGAAGGTGGAGCCGACCCAGAGATAAAGGGTCAAGAAAAACCAGGAAGAGGAAAAGAGAGGGCTGGAAGGATCTATGAATTGTAGAGAAAGAGACAATAGATATTGGCTGGATTTACCGTGTATGGACTGTTCTGTTTTGGACTTACCTGTAGGTGTTTGGACCTGGACCTACCGAGAACCCGATTTGTGTACCGAACCCTGCTATCCTTGACCTTGTCTACGGCCTGGGTGGACCAGGACGGAGAAACAAACACACAGGTACTGTCCTGTCCGAAAGAACGCTCATTCTGGGGTGATTTGGTGACAGTTTCCCACTTAATTTGAGACAAACGCTCATAACCTTGAAAAGGTTTGCCACAACATAGAAAATGAACATAGAATGTCCACCCTAGTCACACAATTTGAGATTGGAGATGTTTAATATGAGTCTGGAAGGAGGGTTTACAGTCTAACCAGACACCTAGGTATTTATAGTTGTCCACATATTCTAGGTCGGAACCATCCAGGGTGGTGATGCTAGTTGGGTGGGTGCGGGCAGCGAACGGTTGAAAAGCATGCATTTGATTTTACTAGCGTTTAAGAGCAGTTGGAGGCCACGAAAGGAATGTTGTATGGCTTTGAAGCTTATTTGGAGGATAGTTAGCACAATGTCCAAGGAAGTATACAGAATGGTGTCGTCTGCGTAGAGGTGGATCAGGGAATCGCCCGCAGCAAGAGCGACATCATTGATATATACAGAGAAAAGAGTTGGACCGAGAATTGAACTCTGTGGTACCCCCATAGAGACTGCCAGAGGACCGGACAACATGCCCTCCGATTTGACACACTGAACTCTGTCTGCAAAGTAGTTGGTGAACCATGCAAAGCAGTCATTAGAGAAACCAAGACTACTGAGTCTGCCGATAAGAATACGGTGATTGACAGAGTCAAAAGCCTTGGCCAGGTTGATGAAGACGGCTGCACAGTAATGTCACTTATCGATGGCGGTTATGATATCATTTAGTACCTTCAGCGTGGCTGAGGTGCACTTGTGACCGGCTCGGAAACCGGATTGCACAGCGGAGAAGGTACGGTGGGATTCGAAATGGTCAGTGATCTGTTTATTAACTTGGCATTCGAAGACTTTAGATAGGCAGGGCAGGATGGATATAGGTCTGTAACAGTTTGACCGCGACAGCTTTCCAATCTTTAAGGATCTCAGACGATAAGAAAGAGAGGTTGAACAGGCTGGTAATAGGGGTTGCAAACAATGGTGGTGGTAATTTTTAGAAAGAGAGGGTCCAGATTGTCTCGCCCCCAGCTGATTTGTACGGGTCCAGGTTTTGCAGCTCTTTCAGAACATCTGCTGTCTGGATTTGGGTGAAGGAGAAGCTGGGTAGGCTTGGGCGAATAGCTGTGGGTGGGGGGTGGAGCTGTTGGCCGGGGTCCTTGACTAGTCTCTCAAAGAACTTCATGATGACCGAAGTGAGTGCTACGGGGCGGTAGTCGTTTAGCTCAGTTACCTTAGCTTTCTTGGGAACAGGAACAATTGGTGGCCCTCTTGAAGCATGTGGGAACAGCAGACTGGGATAAGGATTGATTGAATATGTCCGCAAACACACCAGCCAGCTGGTCTGCGCATGCTCTGAGGACGCAACTGGGGATGCTGTCTGGGCCTGCAGCCTTGCGAGGGTTAACACATTTAAATGTTTTACTCACGTCGGCTGCAGTGAAGGAGAGTCCACAGGTTTTGGCCGTGTCAGTGGCACTATATTGTCCTCAAAGCGAGCAAAGATGTTGTTTAGTCTGTCTGGGAGCAAGACATCCTGGTCCGCTACGGGGCTGGTTTTCTTTTTGTAATCCGTGATTGACTGTAGACCCTGCCACATACCTCGTGCCTGAGCCGTTGAGTTGCGACTCTACTTTGTCTCTATACTGACACTTAGCTTGTTTGATTGCCTTGCGGAGGGATTAGCTACACTGTTTGTATTAGGTCATGTTTCTGGTCACCTTGCCCTGGTTAAAAGCAGTGGTTCGCGCATTCAGTTTCACGCGAATGCTGCCATCAATCCACGATTTCTGGTTTGGGATTGTTTTAATAGTTGCTGTGGGTATGACATCGCCGATGCACTTGCTAATAAACTCGCTCACCGAATCAGCATATTCGTTAATATGGTTGTTTGACGCAATGCGGAACATATCCCAATCCACGTGATCGAAGCAATCTTGAAGCATGGAATCAGATTGGTCGGACCAGCGTTGAACAGACCTGAGCACGGGAGCTTCCTGTTTTATTTTCTGTCTATAGGTTGGGAGCAACAAAATTGAGTCGTGGTCAGCTTTTCCAAAAGGAGGGCGGGGGAGGGCCTTATATGCGTTGAGGAAGTTAGAATAACAATGATCCAGGGTTTTACCAGCCCTGGTTGCACAATCGATATGCTGATACAATTTAGGGAGTCTTGTTTTCAGATTAGCCTTGTTAAAATCCCCAGCTACAATGAATGCTGCCTCAGGATATGTGGTTTCCAGTTTACATAGAGTCAAATAAAGTTTGTTCAGGGCCACCGATGTGTCTGCTTGGGGGGAATATATGCGGCTGTGATTATAATCGAAGAGAATTCTCTTGGTAGATAATGCGGTCGAATTTTAAGTGTGAGGAATTGTCAGGTGAACAGAAGAACTTGAGTTCCTGTATGTTGTTATGATCACACCACACCACGTCTCGTTAATCATAAGGCATTCCCCCCGCCCCTCTTCTTACCAGAAAGATGCTTGTTTCTGTCGGCGCGATGCGTGAATAAACCAGCTGGCTGTACCGACTCCGATGGCGTGTCTCGAGTGAGCCATGTTTCCGAGATGCAAAGAACATTAGTCTCTTATGTCTCTCTGGAATGCTACCCTTGCTCGGATTTCATCAACCTTGTTGTCAAGAAACTGGACATTGGCGAGTAGTATGCTCAGGAGCGGTGCGCGATGTGCCCGTCTCCGGAGCCTGACCAGAAGTCCGCTTCATCTGCCCCTTTTACAGCGACGTTGTTTAGGTTCGCCGGCTGGGATCCGTTCCATTGCCCTGGGTGGTGGGCAAAACACAGGATCCGCTTCGGGAAAGTCCTATTCCTGGTCATAATGATGGTGAGTTGATGTTGCTCTTATATCCAGTAGTGCCTCCCGACTGTATGTAATAAAATAAGATGTCTGTAATTTGAGTTATGGTAAAATGTCTCTATTTTGAGTTATAGTAAGATGTTTTTACTCTAATGCATTTGCTTAGCAAAATAACACTTTTAATACCCTACTTACATTGGCAATTCCTTTCAAATAACTTTTTTAGCACTAGTATGCACACGTCAATGGAAATGCACAAATCAATGCTAGTCATTAGAAATAAAGCCCTAAAAGGTCCCAATGAAGTTCTAATATACAGGTGCCTTTCATGGTTTGACCACCTGTCAACAATAACAACATTCTCCTCAGCATTTGGAAACACAGTGAATCATTGCAGCGTTCTTGACACATCAATAACAAACCCAACTTTGTTTTTATCCAACCCAACTTAGACAGTAAATCTCTAAGAAAAGCTCTGTATCTGAAATCTCACCCGCAGGACAATATAATGGTGTGTGTGTGTGTGTGTGTGTGTGTGTGTGTGTGTGTGTGTGTTTAATGTTGTTTCCCCTGAGCAAGTCTTTCAAAGGAAAGCAGTGGGGTGATCAATAAATAGCATGCTGAACAGCGGGGCACAACATATATTTTCTACAAAACAATTATATTTGACATTTTATGCTGAAGTACACACTTTACTGTAGCGTTGTTTGCTGAATTCAATAGCAATCTGTCATCAATAGTAAACAACCTTGGTTGAATGTAAGTGTATCAGCAGCAGCACGTGGAAAATAACAGTGTGGGTGAAACGAGAAACAATCTCAGGTTAACAACCCTGAAATGAAGAGGTATGTAAGCTCTGCAGTGAACCACAGTGAGACGTGGTTCCTAAAAGCATTACTGCAGCACAGGAGAAGAGAGGAGGACCAACAGTAACATCTGAGGAATGATTCATTGTGCAGCTGTTGGGGAAATGTGTTAAGCTTTTAAATCCCTCCAATCTGTTGAACCTGCTTGCTATTGAGTTTGCCACCCTCCCCGAGAGGGATATAAAATGTCTGTGATTGATCAGGCTCCAGGATTTAATCATTAATGTAGCACCCTCCATGATAATGCAAACTAACCACCTATACACAATTAATAATTAATTGGTGGTATTGATAGAACATAAAAATACTCAGAATCAAGGCAAAGCACTGTTTTTTGTTGTTGTTACAAGAACAGCACTGGCACTTTCAGAATGTTTGGTCACACTATTTGGATAGTCCATCTGCAGATGCTCTGCAGTTGGATCCTCTACAGATGGAATACCCAAATAGTGTGACCAACCATCCATTGTGTCTAAATGGTTGAGGATCAAACCACTAGTCATATTAGCTACTGTCAGAATCAGACCGCAAACTATGAGTGGCACACAGAGTCTTAGCAGTCTGGAGAGCTCCTTGGCTGGCAGATGGCCCTCCTGTACCTGACATGTCAACCTCCATTACGTCCTCCAACATGACCTAATAACTTAATTATGCCCTCATAGCCAACTGGCCATGCATCAGGCATCAGTTCAACCCAGTCTGGAACCAACAACGTAACTTCCAAAAAGAGCGTTATCTCCCAACCCGCAAAATCAATGTAATTGAATGTAATCCGTTTGTGTGGTCTGAAAAAAAAAGATTCAACCATAGACTGATTGAGATAGTTTAGCATCAAACCAATAGTCATGTCAGCTAGTGTACCATCTGACAGCAAGTTGTGAACCTCACAGTGTCTCAGTGGACAGAGGTCCATCTGACAGCAAGTTGTGAGCCCCACAGTGTCTCAGTGGACAGATGTCCATCTGACAACAAGTTCTGAGCCCCACAGTGTCTCAGTGGACAGAGATCCATCTGACAGCAAGCTGAGAGCCCCACAGTGTCTCAGTGAACAGAGGTCCATCTGACAGCAAGCTGAGAGCCCCACAGTGTCTCAGTGGACAGAGGTCCATCTCCTTAGCTGGCAGATGAACCTCCTGCATCCTACATGTATCCCTCCAATTCATTATCTAATACAGGGTTTCTCAAACTCCGTCCTCTGGACCCCAAGGGGTGCCCGTTTTAGTTTTTGGCCTCGCATTACACAGCTGATTTCTAATAACCAACTCATCATCAAGCTTTGATGATTTGAATCAACTGTGTAGTGCTAGGGCAAAAACCAAATCGTGCACCCAGGACCGAGTTTGGGAAACAACATGAAGCCAACTAGCCATGCATCAGGTATCAGCCCAACCTCGTTGGCAACCAGTCCCATCACTCCACCAAAGAATCACTCCAAATGGCGCAAGGTCTTGTGACTATGTCTTTAGACTGTGAATGAGCTAGCATCTAATTCACGTTCTCTTTTTAAAAGAGTATCCTGGATGACCTGTTCTGCTACTAATGAAGGCCTGATTACATACACAGCGGGTTGAATTATTGCCAATGTGCCGCCCATCGCTGCTGCCTCTTGGAAAGTACATGTGTTTAGGGGATTCCAGTTCCTCTGCATTGACTTTTCTCTGGCTCTGTTATTAACAAAACCGCATAAAATAGATTGGGTGTCGCAGCCAGGCTGAAATTAAACAACTATCACTTTAATCTGAGGGCTGTTGGCTCCAAGCAGAGGTGATTGCATGAACTGATGTACACATTTCATTACGCAGCTGAGCATCCAAGTGGACCATGACTCTTATTTACTTTGAGGTTGTTTTAATTCCCCTACTTATAAATATATTTGCGTCAGCTTACTGTTTTTGAATGGGTTGTTTGCTTGGTGGGTCATCGTCAGCTTACTGTTTTTGAATGGGTTGTTTGCTTGGTGGGTCAACGTTAGCTTACTGTTTTTGAATGGGTTGTTTGCTTGGTGGGTCATCGTCAGCTTACTGTTTTTGAATGGGTTGTTTGCTTGGTGGGTCATCGTTAGATTACTGTTTTTGAATGGGTTGTTTGCTTTGTGGGTCATCGTCAGCTTACTGTTTTTGAATGGGTTGTTTGTTTACTGTTTTTGAATGGGTTGTTTGCTTCATCGGCTTACTGTTTTGAATGGGTCATCGTTAGATTACTGTTTTTGAATGGGTTGTTTGCTTTGTTTTTGAATGGGTTGTTTGCTTGGTGGGTCATTGTTAGCTTACTGTTTTTGAATGGGTTGTTTGCTTGGTGGGTCATTGTTAGCTTACTGTTTTTGAATGGGTTGTTTGCTTGGTGGGTCATCGTTAGATTCTGCCTTCTTCTTTTTCCTTCCTGTTTAATATTGCCGTCTGTCATTGTGAGAGTGAAGGGAGTGAGCGAATCTGCTGAGATGAACGTTGCCTTGGATACACCACTTTACCCCATCAACTTGAAGTGTTCCAATTGGTTTGCTCTTTCATGTCTCATACTCTTTGTTTCATGTGTACGCTTTGAAATCCTAAAATTCAAATGTGCTCTTTCTTTCATCGCTTGCGGTAGGCTATTAGAAAATGTAACGACAGTCTACAGTATGGGTTGTTGACTGGCTGGTTCTTTGGAACAGTAGCTCTACAGTATGGGTTGTTATCTGGCTGGTTCTTTATGGAACAGTAGGTCTACAGTATGGGTTGTTGACTGGCTGGTTCTTTGTGGAACAGTAGCTCTACAGTATGGGTTGTTGTCTGGCTGGTTCTTTATGGAAGAGTAGGTCTACAGTATGGGTTGTTGACTGGCTGGTTCTTTGTGGAACAGTAGCTCTACAGTATGGGTTGTTGTCTGGCTGGTTCTTTATGGAACAGTAGGTCTACAGTATGGGTTGTTGACTGGCTGGTTCTTTGTGGAACAGTAGCTCTACAGTATGGGTTGTTGTCTGGCTGGTTCTTTTTGGAACAGTAGGACTACAGTATGGGTTGTGTTCTGGCTGGTTCTTTATGGAACAGTAGAGGTAAAGTATGGGTTATTGCCTGGCTGGTTCTTTGTGGAACAGTAGGCCTACAGTATGGGTTGTTGCCTGGCTGGTACTTTGTGGAACAGTAGGTCTACAGTATGGGTTGTTGACTGGCTGGTTCTTTGTGGAACAGTAGGTCTACAGTATGGGTTGTTGACTGGCTGGTTCTTTGTGGAACAGTAGCTCTACAGTGGGTTGTTGTCTGGCTGGTTCTTTGTGGAACAGTAGCTCTACAGTGGGTTGTTGCCTGGCTGGTTCTTTGTGGAACAGTAGGTGAACAGTATGGGTTGTTGTCTGGCTGGTTCTTTGTGGAACCGTAGGTGAACAGTATGGGTTGTTGTCTGGCTGGTTCTTTGTGGAACAGTAGCTCTACAGTGGGTTGTTGTCTGGCTGGTTCTTTGTGGAACAGTAGGTGAACAGTATGGGTTGGTGTCTGGCTGGTTCTTTGTGGAACAGTAGGTGAACAGTATGGGTTGTTGTCTGGCTGGTTCTTTGTGGAACAGTAGGTGAACAGTATGGGTTTTTGCCTGGCTGGTCCCTGAGATGAAGAAAAAAGGAAATAAACATGAAACATAATCTGCCAAAATGAAGACTAAATCCTATACTAACAAACATTATCATTATTTTGATGTAGAACAATTGACATGCAGTTGTTGTCAGCAGCAGCCGAAAGAGAGATCCTCTGCCTCTGATAGTTGGGTTACTGCCACACTGAGCAAATCATAGTGTTAAAAGTAATGTAATGATTAACTGGGCTATTGAACCACCAAGACTTCCTATACATAATTGATTATAAATCATTTAGATAGGCTACATACCTTCTCACAGTCAGCCCACTGCCCAATCACAATCATTCAACAGAGGTCAGCAACAGTCGTCCAATGGTTGTATGACTCCTCACTGAAATAAAATAAACAATTAGCAAATTGTCAATGTCAGGCTCGGCCTGTAGCTGTATTTGGCATATTTCATTATAAAAAATGATGTTTATTTGTAAGCATTAGATACTGTAGAACCCCTGTAGGATGTGCTTTTATTAAACACACAATTTCCTCTGGCTTCTAGCTAACATTTAGTTTGAACTCCAAAGAACCCCTTTGTCCCCTACACAGTTTAGCCTACACATTTAAATTGACCTAAAGGTCAGTAATCTAATCTAATAATAATTCTACACTATCTAGTCAGTTGAGGACTACCAGAGTGAATTACAAACCATAGTACAAAATTCAAAGTAAGTTCTCATGCCCAAGCCTGTCTCCTGTTTCTGTAGCGTGAGGCAGCTTGATGTACAAGCACATCCCCTGCTAGTCTGTCGCCGGGCCCCAATCTATCTCCTTAATAGTGAGTGCCAAGCAGAGACGCATCAGGTCCCATTTTTACAGTCTTTGGTATGACTCAGCAGGGTATTGAACAACCTTTCAATCTAAGCGCAGACACTCTAACCACAAAGTTGATCACAACCATAATACTAGTTGTACCATTATTTGATTATCCGATTTTCTGGCGTAGTCATATATTTTTTTTATTATTATGGGTTGGAGTTGAACTAAGGAGGAGGAATCTTTCAAGAGATGTATTGTTGGTACAGGCCTGGTAATAACATCATTAATATAATTGACATTCTGAACATTTGAATGAGTGTAGCAGGAAAGAAATAAAGCACCCTATTACCCTGCACAAATACTGTGTGAGGCAGGCACGCCCTGGTTCTGACCTCTCTGGTGCTATTGCTCATTCATATGTCACTACAGTAAGACAAAAGAACGCCTCCTACTAGGAAGAGGGGGTGTGCCGGTCAACACAGACAGATTTAAAGGCCTCTCACATCTCCGGTGGGTAACAGAAAGCTTTTATCATGCTCTGCGTTGTGTGCTGTGGTCAGATCTATCCCACAAAGACACCTCATTTAAATATATTCAGCCATCCAAACAGGTTATAACAGTACATGGTCTGGCCTCACACCAATTAAAGGTCTTCAAGAGGAAGCATTTGGAGGGAAAATGTTTTTTTTGTGTTCTGATGTTGATGTTGCTCTTGAGGCAATGCGGGTGGCTACTTTTGCGTAAGATCCCAGGTTAATGATTAGCAGTTTGATAATATTGCACTCCAATCCCCGTCAGTTGCAGATATTATTCCCATCTTAAAAACATAACCAGGCAACCAGTCAGTCCATGTTATCTAATCGAAATCTTAACTGAACGCTTTAGCTGGGGATTACTGATGCCCACAATCCATGCAGTGGAGAATTTAACCTAGAGCTGGGCGATATGGACAAAAATCCATACAGCGATAAATTGCCTGAATTAATGCGATAACGATACGCTTATAACATTAATGTGAACCAATTTATAAAAATAAAAAAAGATTGTCCAGTGCAGTCATAAATGGGATTTTCCTGTGTTTATATATATATATTTCCACACTATGTGGTTGGAATAATAGGGTGACATTTTTTTTAATGATGATAATGGCCTTTTAGTGTAAGAGCTGTTTAAAAAGACTGCCTGAAATTTCAGTCTGTTTTCGTGGGATGGAGTTTTGGCCTGTCTGGTGACATCACCAGGTGGTTAATTGTTATTATTATTATTATTTGATTTTTTTTAAAGGGGTAGATCAGCTTTAATAGTGCAGATAGATTGTGGCTTCCATCAATGTAATTGTCTCCAACATTTCCAATCTTCCATATATATATTTTTTGTAAATATATATATATATATATATATAATGGATTCAATATTTTCCTATATTATTTATCCTAACCCTAGCAACAGGCGGTTAATGAATTAATAGGCCAGTAAGAAAGTTCCAAACCTCTCGCCAATAACAGTTTTCAGTTTTCTCCTCCCTACTCACTGTCACACCCTGATCTGTTTCACCTGTCCTTGTGCTTTTCTCCACCCCCTCCAAGTGTCACCCATTTCCCCCACTTATCCTCTGGGTACTTATAGCTGTGTTTTCTGTTTGTCTGTGACAGTTTGTCTTGTTTGTCAAGTTTACCAGCGTTTGTCCTGTCAGCGCCTGTCTTTTCCCAGCCTCTCTTTTTCTCGTCCTCCTGGTTTTTCACCCTTGCCTGTCCTGAACCTGTACCCGCCCGCCTGACCACTCTGTCTGACCCTGCCTGCCCTCCTGTACCTGCCTGCCATCCTGTACTTTTGCTCTACCTCTGGATTACTAAACTCTGCCTGACCCTGAGCCTGCCTGCCGTCCTGTACCTTTGCTCCTACTCTAGATTATCGACCCCTGCCTGCCTTGAACTGTCGTTTGCCTGCCCCTGTTACAATAAACATGGTTACTTCACAGTCTGCGCTTGGGTCTTACCTTGATGATTAGCTGATACTCAGACCACTCCCAGACAGTCCTAGCAACAATTTTGCTTGAGGAATTTCTCTTTGCTAAGAAGCTTTTTGTTAATTTGACAATTTTAATTGAAGATAATCACAGTAAGGTACTTAGTTGTTACCCAGAAATGATTTGATATTGAGATAAAAACAGCTGCTGTCACGCATAGAGAGCCTAGAGAACCTTCTTATTAGAGAGCCTTCTTATTCTCTATTTTGGTTAGGTCGGGGTGTGACTAGGGTGGGTAATCTAGGTTATCTATTTCTATGTTGGCCTGGTATGTTTGCCTGTGAGCACTCCATTGTCTTCACGTTTCGTTATTTCTTTGTTTTTGTGCGTTTTCAGTTAATAAACATGTGGAAACCATATCACGCTGCACCTTGGTCCGATAATTCCTACGACGATCGTGACAGCTGCATTGGGCCTTTTAACTACTACTAGTTTGATGTTTGTAGCCATCAATTGTCTAATTAAAAAGCAACCATATTAGCAAAATCTATGTTTTAAACTTCACATTTCTCTAGTATAGGCTACTTATCATAATGAATGATATCAGCAAAAGGCCTGTGATAAGTGATCGGTATGGTCGGTGTCGATCATTTTCTGTTTATTGAAACCCAGGTCTAATTGAACTGCCAACCCAAGAACAGATTCATACACACCTTTGAGCTGTGACTTCAAGTAAAACCTGCCCTTGGTATAGTCAACCATTTGGATTTTGTTCTAGTGCCCCTGTTGCTGTTCAGGTCTGGACAGAATATTTAGAGCTAGTTGAAGTTAAAATCCATACGATATGAAGATTGTAGGTGCAGTGGAGGCACAGTCAGGGTTCTATAGATCTTCATCAGAAACATCTATACACGTTTTATTTTACGTCTGTTATTCGAATAGATATTGGAGTTTTTTTAGTGCCTTAATCCACCACTCACTAAATATACAGTAGTGTCTGGTGGAGGAGTGTATTTCTCACTAAATATACAGTAGTGTCTGGTGGAGGAGGGTATTTCTCACTAAATATACAGTAGTGTCTGGTGGAGGAGTGTATTTTTCACTAAATATACAGTAGTGTCTGGTGGAGGAGTGTATTTCTCACTAAATATACAGTAGTGTCTGGTGGAGGAGTGTATTTCTCACTAAATATACAGTAGTGTCTGGTGGAGGAGGGTATTTTTCACTAAATATACAGTAGTGTCTGGTGGAGGAGTGTATTCACTAATTATACAGTAGTGTCTGGTGGAGGAGGGTATTTCTCACTAAATATACAGTAGTGTCTGGTGGAGTGTATTTCTCACTAAATATACAGTAGTGTCTGGTGGAGGAGTGTATTTCTCACTAAATATACAGTAGTGTCTGGTGGAGGAGGGTATTTTTCACTAAATATACAGTAGTGTCTGGTGGAGGAGTGTATTCACTAATTATACAGTAGTGTCTGGTGGAGGAGGGTATTTTTCACTAAATATACAGTAGTGTCTGGTGGAGGAGGGTATTTCTCACTAAATATACAGTAGTGTCTGGTGGAGGAGTGTATTTTTCACTAAATATACAGTAGTGTCTGGTGGAGGAGTGTATTTCTCACTAAATATACAGCAGTGTCTGGTGGAGGAGGGTATTTCTCACTAAATATACAGTAGTGTCTGGTGGAGGAGGGTATTTCTCACTAAATATACAGTAGTGTCTGGTGGAGGAGGGTATTTCTCACTAAATATACAGTAGTGTCTGGTGGAGGAGGGTATTTCTCACTAAATATACAGTAGTGTCTGGTAGAGGAGGGTATTTCTCACTAAATATACAGTAGTGTCTGGTGGAGGAGGGTATTTCTCACTAAATATACAGTAGTGTCTGGTGGAGGAGGGTATTTCTCACTAAATATACAGTAGTGTCTGGTGGAGGAGTGTATTTCTCATTAAATATACAGTAGTGTGTGGTGGAGGAGTGTATTTCTCACTAAATATACAGTAGTGTCTGGTGGAGGAGTGTATTTTTCACTAAATATACAGTAGTGTCTGGTGGAGGAGTGTATTTTTCACTAAATATACAGTAGTGTCTGATGGAGGAGGGTATTTCTCACTAAATATACAGTAGTGTCTGGTGGAGGAGGGTATTTTTCCACTAAATATACAGTAGTGTCTGGAGTGTATTTCTCACTAAATATAAGGTAGTGTGTGGTGGAGTGTATTTCTCACTAAATATACAGTAGTGTCTGGTGGAGGAGGGTATTTCTCACTAAATATACAGTAGTGTCTGGTGGAGGAGGGTATTTCTCACTAAATATACAGTAGTGTGTGGTGGAGGAGTGTGTTTCTCACTAAATATACAGTAGTGTCTGGTGGAGGAGGGTATTTTTCCACTAAATATACAGTAGTGTCTGGAGTGTATTTCTCACTAAATATAAGGTAGTGTGTGGTGGAGTGTATTTCTCACTAAATATACAGTAGTGTCTGGTGGAGGAGGGTATTTCTCACTAAATATACAGTAGTGTCTGGTGGAGGAGGGTATTTCTCACTAAATATACAGTAGTGTCTGGTGGAGGAGTGTATTTCTCACTAAATATACAGTAGTGTCTGGTGGAGGAGTGTATTTCTCACTAAATATACAGTAGTGTCTGGTGGAGGAGTGTATTTTTCACTAAATATACAGTAGTGTCTGGTGGAGGAGTGTATTTCTCACTAAATATACAGTAGTGTCTGGTGGAGGAGGGTATTTCTCACTAAATATACAGTAGTGTCTGGTGGAGGAGTGTATTTCTCACTAAATATACAGTAGTGTCTGGTGGAGGAGTGTATTTCTCACTAAATATACAGTAGTGTCTGGTGGAGGAGTGTATTTCTCACTAAATATACAGTAGTGTCTGGTGGAGGAGGGTATTTCTCACTAAATATACAGTAGTGTCTGGTGGAGGAGGGTATTTCTCACTAAATATACAGTAGTGTCTGGTGGAGGAGGGTATTTCTCACTAAATATACAGTAGTGTCTGGTGGAGGAGTGTATTTCTCACTAAATATACAGTAGTGTCTGGTGGAGGAGGGTATTTCTCACTAAATATACAGTAGTGTCTGGTGGAGGAGTGTATTTCTCACTAAATATACAGTAGTGTCTGGTGGAGGAGTGTATTTTTCACTAAATATACAGTAGTGTCTGGTGGAGGAGTGTATTCACTAAATATACAGTAGTGTCTGGTGGAGGAGGGTATTTTTCACTAAATATACAGTAGTGTCTGGTGGAGGAGTGTATTCACTAAATATACAGTAGTGTCTGGTGGAGGAGTATTTCTCACTAAATATACTAAAATATACAGTAGTGTCTGGTGGAGGAGGGTATTTCTCACTAAATATACAGTAGTGTCTGGTGGAGGAGTGTATTTCACTAAATATACAGTAGTGTCTGGTGGAGGAATTTTCACTAAATATACAGTAGTGTCTGGTGGAGGAGGGTATTTCTCACTAAATATACAGTAGTGTCTGGTGGAGGAGGTATTTCTCACTAAATATACAGTAGTGTCTGGTGGAGGAGGGTATTTCTCACTAAATATACAGTAGTGTCTGGTGGAGGAGGGTATTTCTCACTAAATATACAGTAGTGTCTGGTGGAGGAGGTAGTGTCTGGTGGAGGAGTGTATTTCTCACTAAATATACAGTAGTGTCTGGTGGAGTGTCTGGTGGAGGTATTTCTCACTAAATATACAGTAGTGTCTGGTGGAGGAGGGTATTTCTCACTAAATATACAGTAGTGTCTGGTGGAGGAGGGTATTTCTCACTAAATATACAGTAGTGTCTGGTGGAGGAGGGTATTTCTCACTAAATATACAGTAGTGTCTGGTGGAGGAGGTATTTCTCACTAAATATACAGTAGTGTCTGTGTGGTGGAGGAGGAGTGTATTTTTCACTAAATATACAGTAGTGTCTGGTGGAGGAGTGTATTTCTCACTAAATATACAGTAGTGTCTGGTGGAGGAGGGTATTTCTCACTAAATATACAGTAGTGTCTGGTGGAGGAGGTATTTCTCACTAAATATACAGTAGTGTCTGGTGGAGAGGAATTTTCACTAAATATACAGGTGTCTGGTGGATTTTTCACTAAATATACAGTAGTGTCTGGTGGAGGAGTGTATTTTTCACTAAATATACAGTAGTGTCTGGTGGAGGAGGGTATTTTCACTAAATATACAGTAGTGTCTGGTGGAGGAGGGTATTTCTCACTAAATATACAGTAGTGTCTGGTGGAGGAGTGTATTTTTCACTAAATATACAGTAGTGTCTGGTGGAGGAGTGTATTTCTCACTAAATATACAGTAGTGTCTGGTGGAGGAGTGTATTTCTCACTAAATATACAGTAGTGTCTGGTGGAGGAGGTATTTCTCACTAAATATACAGGAGGGTATTTCTCACTAAATATACAGTAGTGTCTGGTGGAGGAGGGTATTTCTCAAATATACAGTAGTGTCTGGTGGAGGAGGGTATTTCTCACAAATATACAGTAGTGTCTGGTGGAGGAGTGTATTTCTCACTAAATATACAGTAGTGTCTGGTGGAGGAGGGTATTTTCACTAAATATACAGTAGTGTCTGGTGGAGGTGTATTATTTCTCACTAAATATACAGTAGTGTCTGGTGGAGGAGGGTATTTCTCACTAAATATACAGTAGTGTCTGGTGGAAATATAAATATACAGTAGTGTCTGGGAGGAGGTGGAGGAGGGTATTTCTCACTAAATATACAGTAGTGTCTGGTGGAGGAGGGTATTTCTCACTAAATATACAGTAGTGTCTGGTGGAGGAGGGTATTTTTTCACTAAATATACAGTAGTGTCTGGTGGAGGAGTGTATTTCTCACTAAATATACAGTAGTGTCTGGTGGAGGAGGGTATTTTAGTCCACTAAATATACAGTAGTGTCTGGTGGAGGAGGGTATTTCTCACTAAATATACAGTAGTGTCTGTGGAGGAGTGTATTTCTCACTAAATATACAGTAGTGTCTGGTGGAGGAGGGTATTTCTCACTAAATATACAGTAGTGTCTGGTGGAGGAGGGTATTTCTCACTAAATATACAGTAGTGTCTGGTGGAGGAGGGTATTTCTCACTAAATATACAGTAGTGTCTGGTGGAGGAGGGTATTTCTCACTAAATATACAGTAGTGTCTGGTGGAGGAGGGTATTTCTCACTAAATATACAGTAGTGTCTGGTGGAGGAGGGTATTTTTCTCACTAAATATACAGTAGTGTCTGGTGGAGGAGGGTATTTCTCACTAAATATACAGTAGTGTCTGGAGGAGGGTGTCTGGGTGGATATTTACAGTAGTGTCTGGTGGAGGAGGGTATTTCTCTAAATATACAGTAGTGTCTGGTGGAGGAGGGTATTTCTCACTAAATATACAGTAGTGTCTGGTGGAGGAGGGTATTTTCACTAAATATACAGTAGTGTCTGGTGGAGGAGGGTATTTCTCACTAAATATACAGTAGTGTCTGGTGGAGGAGGGTATTTTTCCACTAAATATACAGTAGTGTCTGGTGGGTAGTGTGTGGTGGAGTATATTTCTCACTAAATATACAGTAGTGTCTGGTGGAGGAGGTATTTCTCACTAAATATACAGTAGTGTCTGGTGGAGGAGGGTATTTCTCACTAAATATACAGTAGTGTCTGGTGGAGGAGTGTATTTCTCACTAAATATACAGTAGTGTCTGGTGGAGGAGGGTATTTTTCACTAAATATACAGTAGTGTCTGGTGGAGGAGTGTATTTCTCACTAAATATACAGTAGTGTCTGGTGGAGGAGGGTATTTTTCACTAAATATACAGTAGTGTCTGGTGGAGGAGTGTATTTCTCACTAAATATACAGTAGTGTCTGGTGGAGGAGGTATTTTTCACTAAATATACAGTAGTGTCTGGTGGAGGAGTGTATTTCTCACTAAATATACAGTGTAGTGTCTGGTGGAGGAGGGTATTTCTCACTAAATATACAGTAGTGTCTGGTGGAGGAGGGTATTTCTCACTAAATATACAGTAGTGTCTGGTGGAGGAGGGTATTTCTCACTAAATATACAGTAGTGTCTGGTGGAGGAGGGTATTTCTCACTAAATATACAGTAGTGTCTGGTGGAGGAGGGTATTTCTCACTAAATATACAGTAGTGTCTGGTGGAGGAGGGTATTTCTCACTAAATATACAGTAGTGTCTGGTGGAGGAGGGTATTTCTCACTAAATATACAGTAGTGTCTGGTGGAGGAGGGTATTTCTCACTAAATATACAGTAGTGTCTGGTGGAGGAGGGTATTTTTCACTAAATATACAGTAGTGTCTGGTGGAGTGTATTTCTCACTAAATATAAGTAGTGTCTGTGGTGGAGTGTATTTCTCACTAAATATACAGTAGTGTCTGGTGGAGGAGGGTATTTCTCACTAAATATACAGTAGTGTCTGGTGGAGGAGGTAGTGTCTGGTGGAGGAGTGTCTGGTATTTCTCACTAAATATACAGTAGTGTCTGGTGGAGGAGATTTCTCACTAAATATACAGTGTATTTTCTCACTAAATATACAGTAGTGTCTGGTGGAGGAGGGTATTTCTCACTAAATATACAGTAGTGTCTGGTGGAGGAGGGTATTTCTCACTAAATATACAGTAGTGTCTGGGAGGAGTGTATTTCTCACTAAATATACAGTAGTGTCTGGTGGAGGAGGGTATTTCTCACTAAATATACAGTAGTGTCTGGTGGAGGAGGGTATTTCTCACTAAATATACAGTAGTGTCTGGTGGAGGAGGGTATTTCTCACTAAATATACAGTAGTGTCTGGTGGAGGATGGTATTTCTCACTAAATATACAGTAGTGTCTGGTGGAGGAGGGTATTTCTCACTAAATATACAGTAGTGTCTGGTGGAGGAGTGTATTTCTCACTAGTGTCTGGTGGAGGAGGTATTTCTCACTAAATATACAGTAGTGTCTGGTGGAGGAGGGTATTTTTCTCACTAAATATACAGTAGTGTCTGGTGGAGGAGGGTATTTCTCACTAAATATACAGTAGTGTCTGGTGGAGGAGGGTATTTTTCCACTGAATATACAGTAGTGTCTGGAGTGTATTTCTCACTAAATATAAGGTAGTGTGTGGTGGAGTGTATTTTTCACTAAATATACAGTAGTGTCTGGTGGAGGAGTGTATTTCTCACTAAATATACAGTAGTGTCTGGTGGAGGAGGGTATTTCTCACTAAATATACAGTAGTGTCTGGTGGAGGAGGGTATTTCTCACTAAATATACAGTAGTGTCTGGTGGAGGAGGGTATTTTTCACTAAATATACAGTAGTGTCTGGTGGAGGAGTGTATTCACTAATTATACAGTAGTGTCTGGTGGAGGAGTGTCTGTATTTTTCACTAAATATACAGTAGTGTCTGGTGGAGGAGGGTATTTTTCACTAAATATACAGTAGTGTCTGGTGGAGGAGTGTATTTTCACTAAATATACAGTAGTGTCTGGTGGAGGAGTAGTGTCTGGTGGATTTTTCTCACTAAATATACAGTAGTGTCTGGTGGAGGAGGGTATTTCTCACTAAATATACAGTAGTGTCTGGTGGAGGAGGTATTTCTCACTAAATATACAGTAGTGTCTGGTGGAGGAGGGTATTTCTCACTAAATATACAGTAGTGTCTGGTGGAGGAGGGTATTTCTCACTATTTAGTGTCTGGTGGAGGACTAAATATACAGTAGTGTCTGGTGGAGGAGTGTATTTCTCACTAAATATACAGTAGTGTCTGGTGGAGGAGTGGTATTTTTCACTAAATATACAGTAGTGTCTGGTATTTCTCACTAAATATAAGTAGTGTCTGTATTTCACTAAATATACAGTAGTGTCTGGTGGAGGAGGGTATTTCTCACTAAATATACAGTAGTGTCTGGTGGAGGAGGGTATTTCTCACTAAATATACAGTAGTGTCTGGTGGAGGAGGGTATTTCTCACTAAATATACAGTAGTGTCTGGTGGAGGAGGGTATTTCTCACTAAATATACAGTAGTGTCTGGTGGAGGAGGGTATTTTTCACTAAATATACAGTAGTGTCTGGTGGAGGAGGGTATTTCTCACTAAATATACAGTAGTGTCTGGTGGAGGAGGGTATTTTTCACTAAATATACAGTAGTGTCTGGTGGAGGAGGGTATTTCTCACTAAATATACAGTAGTGTCTGTGGAGGAGTCTGGTGGAGGAGGGTATTTCTCCACTAAATATACAGTAGTGTCTGGTGGAGGAGGGTATTTCTCACTAAATATACAGTAGTGTCTGGTGGAGGAGGGTATTTCTCACTAAATATACAGTAGTGTCTGGTGGAGGAGGGTATTTTTCTCACTAAATATACAGTAGTGTCTGAGTGTGGAGGAGTGTGTGGAGGATTTTCACTAAATATACAGTAGTGTCTGGTGGAGGAGGTATTTCTCACTAAATATACAGTAGTGTTTCTCACTGGTGGAGGTGGAGGAGGGTATTTCTCACTAAATATACAGTAGTGTCTGGTGGAGGAGGTATTTCTCACTAAATATACAGTAGTGTCTGGGAGGAGTGTGGAGGAGGAGGGTATTTCTCACTAAATATACAGTAGTGTCTGGTGGAGGAGGTATTTCTCACTAAATATACAGTAGTGTCTGGTGGAGGAGGGTATTTTTCCACTAAATATACAGTAGTGTCTGGTGGAGTGTATTTCTCACTAAATATACAGTAGTGTCTGGTGGAGGAGGGTATTTCTCACTAAATATACAGTAGTGTCTGGTGGAGGAGGGTATTTCTATACAGTAGTGTCTGGTGGAGGAGGGTATTATTTCTCACTAAATATACAGTAGTGTCTGGTGGAGGAGGGTATTTCTCACTAAATATACAGTAGTGTCTGGTGGAGGAGTGTATTTCTCACTAAATATACAGTAGTGTCTGGTGGAGGAGTGTATTTCTCACTAAATATAAGGTAGTGTGTGGTGGAGTGTATTTTTCACTAAATATACAGTAGTGTCTGGTGGAGGAGTGTATTTCTCACTAAATATACAGTAGTGTCTGGTGGAGGAGTGTATTTCTCACTAAATATACAGTAGTGTCTGGTGGAGGAGGGTATTTCTCACTAAATATACAGTAGTGTCTGGTGGAGGAGGGTATTTCTCACTAAATATACAGTAGTGTCTGGTGGAGGATGGTATTTCTCACTAAATATACAGTAGTGTCTGGTGGAGGAGGGTATTTTTCCACTAAATATACAGTAGTGTCTGGGAGGAGTATTTCTCACTAAATATACAGTAGTGTCTGGTGGAGTGTCTGGTATTTTTCACTAAATATACAGTAGTGTCTGGTGGAGGAGGGTATTTCTCACTGTCTGGTGGAAATAAATATACAGTAGTGTCTGGTGGAGGAGGGTATTTCTCACTAAATATACAGTAGTGTCTGGTGGAGGAGGGTATTTCTCACTAAATATACAGTAGTGTCTGGTGGAGGAGGGTATTTCTCACTAAATATACAGTAGTGTCTGGTGGAGGAGGGTATTTCTCACTAAATATACAGTAGTGTCTGGTGGAGGAGTGTATTTCTCACTAAATATACAGTAGTGTCTGGTGGAGGAGGGTATTTCTCACTAAATATACAGTAGTGTCTGGTGGAGGAGTGTATTTCTCACTAAATATACAGTAGTGTCTGGTGGAGGAGTGTATTTTTCACTAAATATACAGTAGTGTCTGGTGGAGGAGTGTATTCACTAAATATACAGTAGTGTCTGGTGGAGGAGGTATTTTCACTAAATATACAGTAGTGTCTGGTGGAGGAGGGTATTTTCACTAAATATACAGTAGTGTCTGGTGGAGGAGGTATTTCTCACTAAATATACAGTAGTGTCTGGTGGAGGAGTGTATTTTCACTAAATATACAGTAGTGTCTGGTGGAGGAGGGTATTTCTCACTAAATATACAGTAGTGTCTGGTGGAGGAGGGTATTTTCACTAAATATACAGTAGTGTCTGGTGGAGGAGGTATTTCTCACTAAATATACAGTAGTGTCTGGTGGAGGAGGGTTTCTCATTTTAGTGTCACTAAATATACAGTAGTGTCTGGTGGAGGAGGTATTTCTCACTAAATATACAGTAGTGTCTGGTGGAGGAGGGTATTTCTCACTAAATATACAGTAGTGTCTGGTGGAGGAGGGTATTTCTCACTAAATATACAGTAGTGTCTGGTGGAGGAGGGTATTTCTCACTAAATATACAGTAGTGTCTGGTGGAGGAGGGTATTTCTCACTAAATATACAGTAGTGTCTGGTGGAGGAGGGTATTTTCACTAAATATACAGTAGTGTCTGGTGGAGGAGGGTATTTCTCACTAAATATACAGTAGTGTCTGGTGGAGGAGGGTATTTTCCACTAAATATACAGTAGTGTCTGGAGTGTATTTCTCACTAAATATAAGGTAGTGTGTGGTGGAGGAGGTATTTTCACTAAATATACAGTAGTGTCTGGTGGAGGAGGGTATTTTTCACTAAATATACAGTAGTGTCTGGTGGAGGAGGGTATTTCTCACTAAATATACAGTAGTGTCTGGTGGAGGAGGGTATTTCTCACTAAATATACAGTAGTGTCTGGTGGAGGAGGGTATTTCTCACTAAATATACAGTAGTGTCTGGTGGAGGAGTATTTCTCACTAAATATACAGTAGTGTCTGGTGGAGGAGGGTATTTTTCACTAAATATACAGTAGTGTCTGGTGGAGGAGGGTATTTCTCACTAAATATACAGTAGTGTCTGGTGGAGGAGTGTATTTCTCACTAAATATACAGTAGTGTCTGGTGGAGGAGGGTATTTCTCACTAAATATACAGTAGTGTCTGGTGGAGGAGGGTATTTCTAAATATACAGTAGTGTCTGGTGGAAACTAAATATACAGTAGTGTCTGGTGGAGGAGGGTATTTCTCACTAAATATACAGTAGTGTCTGGTGGAGGAGTGTATTTCTCACTAAATATACAGTAGTGTCTGGTGGAGGAGGGTATTTCTCACTAAATATACAGTAGTGTCTGGTGGAGGAGGGTATTTCTCACTAAATATACAGTAGTGTCTGGTGGAGGATGGTATTTCTCACTAAATATACAGTAGTGTCTGGTGGAGGAGGGTATTTTTCCACTAAATATACAGTAGTGTCTGGAGTGTATTTCTCACTAAATATAAGGTAGTGTGTGGTGGAGTGTATTTTTCACTAAATATACAGTAGTGTCTGGTGGAGGAGTGTATTTCTCACTAAATATACAGTAGTGTCTGGTGGAGGAGGGTATTTCTCACTAAATATACAGTAGTGTCTGGTGGAGGATTTCTCACTAAATATACAGTAGTGTATTTTTCTCACTAAATATACAGTAGTGTCTGGTGGAGGAGGGTATTTCTCACTAAATATACAGTAGTGTCTGGTGGAGGAGGGTATTTCTCACTAAATATACAGTAGTGTCTGGTGGAGGAGGGTATTTCTCACTAAATATACAGTAGTGTCTGGTGGAGGAGGGTATTTCTCACTAAATATACAGTAGTGTCTGGTGGAGTGTATTTTCACTAAATATACAGTAAAGTATTTCACTAAATATACAGTAGTGTCTGGTGGAGGAGGGTATTTCTCACTAAATATACAGTAGTGTCTGGTGGAGGAGGTATTTTTCACTATATACAGTAGTGTCTGGTGGAGGAGTGTATTTCTCACTAAATATACAGTAGTGTCTGGTGGAGGAGGTATTTTTCACTAAATATACAGTAGTGTCTGGTGGAGGTATTTCTCACTAAATATACAGTAGTGTCTGGTGGAGGATTTCTCACTAAATATACAGTAGTGTCTGGTGGAGGAGGGTATTTCTCACTAAATATACAGTAGTGTCTGGTGGAGGAGGGTATTTCTCACTAAATATACAGTAGTGTCTGGTGGAGGAGGGTATTTCTCACTAAATATACAGTAGTGTCTGGTGGAGGAATTTTTCACTAAATATACAGTAGTGTCTGGTGGAGGAGTGTATTTCTCACTAAATATACAGTAGTGTCTGGTGGAGGAGGGTATTTCTCACTAAATATACAGTAGTGTCTGGAGTGTATTTCTCACTAAATATAAGGTAGTGTGTGGTGGAGTGTATTTTTCACTAAATATACAGTAGTGTCTGGTGGAGTGTCTGGTGGAGGAGTATTTCTCACTAAATATACAGTAGTGTCTGGTGGAGGAGGGTATTTCTCACTAAATATACAGTAGTGTCTGGTGGATATTTCTCACTAAATATACAGTAGTGTCTGGTGGAGGAGGGTATTTCTCACTAAATATACAGTAGTGTCTGGTGGAGGAGGGTATTTCTCACTAAATATACAGTAGTGTCTGGTGGAGGAGGGTATTTCTCACTAAATATACAGTAGTGTCTGGTGGAGGAGGGTATTTCTCACTAAATATACAGTAGTGTCTGGTGGAGGAGGGTATTTTCCACTAAATATACAGTAGTGTCTGGGAGGAGGGTATTTCTCACTAAATATACAGTAGTGTCTGGTGGAGGAGGGTATTTTTCCACTAAATATACAGTAGTGTCTGATGGAGGAGGGTATTTCTCACTAAATATACAGTAGTGTCTGGTGGAGGAGGTATTTTTCCACTAAATATACAGTAGTGTCTGGTGTATTTCTCACTAAATATAAGGTAGTGTGTGGTGGAGTTATTTTTCACTAAATATACAGTAGTGTCTGGTGGAGGAGTGTATTTCTCACTAAATATACAGTAGTGTCTGGTGGAGGAGGGTATTTCTCACTAAATATACAGTAGTGTCTGGTGGAGGAGTGTATTTCTCACTAAATATACAGTAGTGTCTGGTGGAGGAGGGTATTTTTCACTAAATATACAGTAGTGTCTGGTGGAGGAGTGTATTCACTAAATATACAGTAGTGTCTGGTGGAGGAGGGTATTTTTCACTAAATATACAGTAGTGTCTGGTGGAGGAGGTATTTCTCACTAAATATACAGTAGTGTCTGGTGGAGGAGTGTATTTTTCACTAAATATACAGTAGTGTCTGGTGGAGGAGGTATTTCTCACTAAATATACAGTAGTGTCTGGTGGAGGAGGGTATTTCTCACTAAATATACAGTAGTGTCTGGTGGAGGAGTGTATTTCTCACTAAATATACAGTAGTGTCTGGTGGAGGAGGGTATTTCTCACTAAATATACAGTAGTGTCTGGTGGAGGAGTGTATTTCTCACTAAATATACAGTAGTGTCTGGTGGAGGAGGGTATTTCTCACTAAATATACAGTAGTGTCTGGTGGAGGAGTGTATTTCTCACTAAATATACAGTAGTGTCTGGTGGAGGAGGGTATTTCTCACTAAATATACAGTAGTGTCTGGTGGAGGAGGGTATTTTCACTAAATATACAGTAGTGTCTGGTGGAGTGTGTGGTGGAGGAGGTATTTCTCACTAAATATACAGTAGTGTCTGGTGGAGGAGGGTATTTCTCACTAAATATACAGTAGTGTCTGGTGGAGGATGGTATTTCTCACTAAATATACAGTAGTGTCTGGTGGAGGAGGGTATTTCTCACTAAATATACAGTAGTGTCTGGTGGAGGAGGGTATTTCTCACTAAATATACAGTAGTGTCTGGTGGAGGAGGGTTTCTCATTTGGTGGAGGAGTGGTATTTCTCACTAAATATACAGTAGTGTCTGGTGGAGGAGGGTATTTCTCACTAAATATACAGTAGTGTCTGGTGGAGGAGGGTATTTCTCACTAAATATACAGTAGTGTCTGGTGGAGGAGGGTATTTTTCCACTAAATATACAGTAGTGTCTGATGGAGGAGGGTATTTCTCACTAAATATACAGTAGTGTCTGGTGGAGGAGGGTATTTTTCCACTGAATATACAGTAGTGTCTGGAGTGTATTTCTCACTAAATATAAGGTAGTGTGTGGTGGAGTGTATTTTTCACTAAATATACAGTAGTGTCTGGTGGAGGAGTGTATTTCTCACTAAATATACAGTAGTGTCTGGTGGAGGAGGGTATTTCTCACTAAATATACAGTAGTGTCTGGTGGAGGAGGGTATTTCTCACTAAATATACAGTAGTGTCTGGTGGAGGAGGGTATTTCTCACTAAATATACAGTAGTGTCTGGTGGAGGAGGGTATTTTTCCACTAAATATACAGTAGTGTCTGGTGGAGGAGGGTGGATTTTTTTCACTAAATATACAGTAGTGTCTGGTGGAGGAGGGTATTTCTCACTAAATATACAGTAGTGTCTGGTGGAGGAGTGTATTTCTCACTAAATATACAGTAGTGTCTGGTGGAGGAGTGTATTTCTCACTAAATATACAGTAGTGTCTGGTGGAGGAGGGTATTTCTCACTAAATATACAGTAGTGTCTGGTGGAGGAGGGTATTTCTCACTAAATATACAGTAGTGTCTGGTGGAGGAGGGTATTTCTCACTAAATATACAGTAGTGTGTGGTGGAGGAGTGTGTTTCTCACTAAATATACAGTAGTGTCTGGTGGAGGAGGGTATTTTTCCACTAAATATACAGTAGTGTCTGGAGTGTATTTCTCACTAAATATAAGGTAGTGTGTGGTGGAGTGTATTTCTCACTAAATATACAGTAGTGTCTGGTGGAGGAGGGTATTTCTCACTAAATATACAGTAGTGTCTGGTGGAGGAGGGTATTTCTCACTAAATATACAGTAGTGTCTGGTGGAGGAGTGTATTTCTCACTAAATATACAGTAGTGTCTGGTGGAGGAGGGTATTTCTCACTAAATATACAGTAGTGTCTGGTGGAGGAGGGTATTTCTCACTAAATATACAGTAGTGTCTGGTGGAGGAGGGTATTTTTCCACTAAATATACAGTAGTGTCTGATGGAGGAGGGTATTTCTCACTAAATATACAGTAGTGTCTGGTGGAGGAGGGTATTTTTCCACTAAATATACAGTAGTGTCTGGAGTGTATTTCTCACTAAATATAAGGTAGTGTGTGGTGGAGTGTATTTTTCACTAAATATACAGTAGTGTCTGGTGGAGGAGTGTATTTCTCACTAAATATACAGTAGTGTCTGGAGTGTATTTCTCACTAAATATAAGGTAGTGTGTGGTGGAGTGTATTTTTCACTAAATATACAGTAGTGTCTGGTGGAGGAGTGTATTTCTCACTAAATATACAGTAGTGTCTGGTGGAGGAGGGTATTTCTCACTAAATATACAGTAGTGTCTGGTGGAGGATGGTATTTCTCACTAAATATACAGTAGTGTCTGGTGGAGGAGGGTATTTTTCCACTAAATATACAGTAGTGTCTGGAGTGTATTTCTCACTAAATATAAGGTAGTGTGTGGTGGAGTGTATTTTTCACTAAATATACAGTAGTGTCTGGTGGAGGAGTGTATTTCTCACTAAATATACAGTAGTGTCTGGTGGAGGAGTGTATTTCTCACTAAATATACAGTAGTGTCTGGTGGAGGAGGGTATTTCTCACTAAATATACAGTAGTGTCTGGTGGAGGAGGGTATTTCTCACTAAATATACAGTAGTGTCTGGTGGAGGAGTGTATTTCTCACTAAATATACAGTAGTGTCTGGTGGAGGAGGGTATTTCTCACTAAATATACAGTAGTGTCTGGTGGAGGAGTGTATTTCTCACTAAATATACAGTAGTGTCTGGTGGAGGAGGGTATTTTTCCACTAAATATACAGTAGTGTCTGGTGTGTATTTCTCACTAAATATAAGGTAGTGTGTGGTGGAGTGTATTTCTCACTAAATATACAGTAGTGTCTGGTGGAGGAGGGTATTTCTCACTAAATATACAGTAGTGTCTGGTGGAGGAGGGTATTTCTCACTAAATATACAGTAGTGTCTGGTGGAGGAGTGTATTTCTCACTAAATATACAGTAGTGTCTGGTGGAGGAGGGTATTTCTCACTAAATATACAGTAGTGTCTGGTGGAGGAGGGTATTTCTCACTAAATATACAGTAGTGTCTGGTGGAGGAGGGTATTTTTCCACTAAATATACAGTAGTGTCTGATGGAGTGTCTGGTATTTTTTTCACTAAATATACAGTAGTGTCTGGTGGAGGAGGGTATTTCTCACTAAATATACAGTAGTGTCTGGTGGAGTGTATTTCTCACTAAATATACAGTAGTGTCTGGTGGAGGAGTGTATTTTTCACTAAATATACAGTAGTGTCTGGTGGAGGAGGTATTTCTCACTAAATATACAGTAGTGTCTGGTGGAGGAGGGTATTTCTCACTAAATATACAGTAGTGTCTGGTGGAGGAGGGTATTTCTCACTAAATATACAGTAGTGTCTGGTGGAGGAGTATTTTTCACTAAATATACAGTAGTGTCTGGTGGAGGAGTGTATTTCTCACTAAATATACAGTAGTGTCTGGTGGAGGAGGGTATTTTTCACTAAATATACAGTAGTGTCTGGTGGAGGAGGGTATTTCTCACTAAATATACAGTAGTGTCTGGTGGAGGAGTGTATTTCTCACTAAATATACAGTAGTGTCTGGTGGAGGAGGGTATTTCTCACTAAATATACAGTAGTGTCTGGTGGAGGAGGGTATTTTTCCACTAAATATACAGTAGTGTCTGGTGGAGGAGGGTATTTCTCACTAAATATACAGTAGTGTCTGGTGGAGGAGGGTATTTCTCACTAAATATACAGTAGTGTCTGGTGGAGGAGTGTATTTCTCACTAAATATACAGTAGTGTCTGGTGGAGGAGGGTATTTTTCACTAAATATACAGTAGTGTCTGGTGGAGTGTATTTCTCACTAAATATAAGTAGTGTCTGGTGGAGTGTATTTCTCACTAAATATACAGTAGTGTCTGGTGGAGGAGTGTATTTCTCACTAAATATACAGTAGTGTCTGGTGGAGGAGGGTATTTCTCACTAAATATACAGTAGTGTCTGGTGGAGGAGTGTATTTCTCACTAAATATACAGTAGTGTCTGGTGGAGGAGGTATTTTTCACTAAATATACAGTAGTGTCTGGTGGAGGAGGGTATTTCTCACTAAATATACAGTAGTGTCTGGTGGAGGAGGGTATTTTTCCACTAAATATACAGTAGTGTCTGGTGGAGGAGGGTATTTCTCACTAAATATACAGTAGTGTCTGGTGGAGGAGGGTATTTTTCCACTAAATATACAGTAGTGTCTGGTGGAGGAGGGTATTTCTAAATATACAGTAGTGTCTGTATTTCTCACTAAATATAAGGTAGTGTGTGGTGGAGTGTATTTTTCACTAAATATACAGTAGTGTCTGGTGGAGGAGTGTATTTCTCACTAAATATACAGTAGTGTCTGGTGGAGGAGATTTCTCACTAAATATACAGGTGTCTGGTGGAGTGTAGTGGGTGGAGTGTATTTCTCACTAAATATACAGTAGTGTCTGGTGGAGGAGTGTATTTCTCACTAAATATACAGTAGTGTCTGGTGGAGGAGGTATTTCTCACTAAATATACAGTAGTGTCTGGTGGAGGAGGGTATTTCTCACTAAATATACAGTAGTGTCTGGTGGAGGAGGGTATTTTTCACTAAATATACAGTAGTGTCTGGTGGAGGTATTTCTCACTAAATATACAGTAGTGTCTGGTGGAGGAGTATTTTTCACTAAATATACAGTAGTGTCTGGTGGAGGAGGGTATTTCTCACTAAATATACAGTAGTGTCTGGTGGAGGAGGTATTTCTCACTAAATATACAGTAGTGTCTGGTGGAGGAGGGTATTTCTCACTAAATATACAGTAGTGTCTGGTGGAGGAGTGTATTTCTCACTAAATATACAGTAGTGTCTGGTGGAGGAGGGTATTTCTCACTAAATATACAGTAGTGTCTGGTGGAGGAGGTATTTCTCACTAAATATACAGTAGTGTCTGGTGGAGGAGTGTATTTCTCACTAAATATACAGTAGTGTCTGGTGGAGGAGGGTATTTTTCACTAAATATACAGTAGTGTCTGGTGGAGTGTATTTCTCACTAAATATACAGTAGTGTCTGGTGGAGTGTATTTCACTAAATATACAGTAGTGTCTGGTGGAGGAGGTATTTCTCACTAAATATACAGTAGTGTCTGGTGGAGGAGGGTATTTCTCACTAAATATACAGTAGTGTCTGGTGGAGGAGGTATTTCTCACTAAATATACAGTAGTGTCTGGTGGAGGAGGGTATTTCTCACTAAATATACAGTAGTGTCTGGTGGAGGAGGGTATTTCTCACTAAATATACAGTAGTGTCTGGTGGAGGAGTGTATTTCTCACTAAATATACAGTAGTGTCTGGTGGAGGAGTGTATTTCTCACTAAATATACTGTAGTGTCTGGTGGAGGAGGGTATTTCTCACTAAATATACAGTAGTGTCTGGTGGAGGAGTGTATTTCTCACTAAATATAAGGTAGTGTCTGGTGGAGGAGAGTTTCTCACTAAATATAAGGTAGTGTCTGGTGGAGGAGAGTTTCTCACTAAATATACAGTAGTGTCTGGTGGAGGAGAGTATTTCTCACTAAATATACAGTAGTGTCTGGTGGAGGAGGGGTATTTTTCCACTAAATATACAGTAGTGTCTGGTGGAGGAGGTATTTCTCACTAAATATAAGGTAGTGTCTGGTGGAGGAGGGTATTTCTCACTAAATATACAGTAGTGTCTGGTGGAGGAGGGTATTTCTCACTAAATATACAGTAGTGTCTGGTGGAGGAGTGTATTTCTCACTAAATATACAGTAGTGTCTGGTGGAGGAGGGTATTTCTCACTAAATATACAGTAGTGTCTGGTGGAGGAGTATTTTTCTCACTAAATATACAGTAGTGTCTGGTGGAGGAGGTATTTCTCACTAAATATACAGTAGTGTCTGGTGGAGGATTTTTCACTAAATATACAGTAGTATTTCTCACTAAATATACAGTAGTGTCTGGTGGAGGAGTGTATTTCTCACTAAATATACAGTAGTGTCTGGTGGAGGAGTGTATTTCTCACTAAATATACAGTAGTGTCTGGTGGAGGAGTGTATTTCTCACTAAATATACAGTAGTGTCTGGTGGAGGAGATTTCTCACTAAATATACAGTAGTGTCTGGTGGAGTGTATTTCTCACTAAATATACAGTAGTGTCTGGTGGAGGAGTGTATTTCTCACTAAATATACAGTAGTGTCTGGTGGAGGAGTGTATTTCTCACTAAATATACAGTAGTGTCTGGTGGAGGAGGGTATTTCTCACTAAATATACAGTAGTGTCTGGTGGAGGAGGGTATTTCTCACTAAATATACAGTAGTGTCTGGTGGAGGAGGGTATTTCTCACTAAATATACAGTAGTGTCTGGTGGAGGAGTGTATTTCTCACTAAATATACAGTAGTGTCTGGTGGAGGAGTGTATTTCTCACTAAATATAAGGTAGTGTCTGGTGGAGGAAAGTTTCTCACTAAATATAAGGTAGTGTCTGGTGGAGGAGTGTATTTCTCACTAAATATAAGGTAGTGTCTGGTGGAGGAGGGTATTTCTCACTAAATATAAGGTAGTGTCTGGTGGAGGAGTGTATTTCTCACTAAATATAAGGTAGTGTCTGGTGGAGGAGTGTATTTCTCACTAAATATACAGTAGTGTCTGGTGGAGGAGAGTATTTCTCACTAAATATACAGTAGTGTCTGGTGGAGGAGTGTATTTTTCACTAAATATACAGTAGTGTCTGGTGGAGGAGGGTATTTCTCACTAAATATACAGTAGTGTCTGGTGGAGGAGGGTATTTCTCACTAAATATACAGTAGTGTCTGGTGGAGGAGGGTATTTTTCCACTAAATATACAGTAGTGTCTGGTGGAGTGTATTTCTCACTAAATATAAGGTAGTGTCTGGTGGAGGAGGGTATTTTTCCACTAAATATACAGTAGTGTCTGGTGGAGTGTATTTCTCACTAAATATAAGGTAGTGTCTGGTGGAGGAGGGTATTTTTCCACTAAATATACAGTAGTGTCTGGTGGAGTGTATTTCTCACTAAATATACAGTAGTGTCTGGTGGAGGAGTGTATTTTCCACTAAATATAAGGTAGTGTCTGGTGGAGGAGTGTATTTCTCACTAAATATAAGGTAGTGTCTGGTGGAGGAGTGTATTTCTCACTAAATATACAGTAGTGTCTGGTGGAGGAGAGTTTCTCACTAAATATACAGTAGTGTCTGGTGGAGTGTATTTCTCACTAAATATAAGGTAGTGTCTGGTGGAGGAGTGTATTTCTCACTAAATATACAGTAGTGTCTGGTGGAGGAGAGTGTGTTCGCCTTTATACAATCCCCTGTCTTTTCAAGCACTGACTTCTTCCCTTTTCTTTCATTGCAAACAACATTTCACGTTTGTAGGTTAAGTATTAAGCTTTTGTTTTTTTGAAGGATAAAGCAAAGCCGATCTGAAATGAGTCCTAAAGCTTTTGTTGGTTAGCGCTGAGCAGGGAATGGATTTCTATAGAACTCAGCTGGCACAGCGGGATCCTCTGAATCCGTAGTTGCAACACTCTCACAACCATTTAATAAGTTACCCAGGATGCAATGTTGGTATCACACTGAGAAGGGGATAGTTCAGGGAAATGTTGAAAAGACCTATAAATGTTGGAGTCAATCATTGTTACAGGGCGTTTCATTTTACCCTGCCAAAAAAAGAAAGATCCCATCCCCTTTCCCTCAAAGACCAGAGCAATGAGGTACTTGGTATTAGTGGGACACCTGTTGTGTGTCTGTGATGTGCTGAGCAGAAGAGGGAGATCCCCCACATACCATCTCCCCAATGTATCACTTGCTACTTATTTTCTCAGTACTATTTTTAGCAAATTGTCATCTCAGGACACTGTAGTTACGCAATTCCTGTGTCAATCACTTCACTTACAACTAATCAACTCGACTTTTGCCATTGCCATTTACCTGGCATTCTCCAGGCACATATGTCTTGCCAGAATCCCAATACTGTGCAGAGAGACAGTGGCCTGACCTGCCTCTCAATCAACCCACTCTGACCTTTCTCAGTCTGCTGAGGGTTACACACATTTTCTTTATCAGATCACTGAGGATTACGTTTCTTTATCGGCTCCAAACGGCCAATACATTTGACCCGTGTCCATGTTGCTTGCCTTTGGATTTGATATTTGCTGCCCCTCAAACTCCTAGCAGAGTTACTGGCCCATTTACACTGAGTTTGGATAGCGTTGATATTCAAATCATAGTCTGTATTCAGTGCATAAAGTCACATGTCAGGCAGCAGGGCATTGCCAAGTTCTGACATGTTGAGGGATGCACTCTGGTGGAATTGCTGTAGCATTTTATGCTAATCTAATCCATAAAATATTATTTGACAAGGCGACCACATTTTCTGCTCTTTGTTTACTTTTAAGTAAAGCATACTGAGTAGGGGTGAAACACAGATCAACTCAGATCAGCTGATATGCCAGTGTGAAAGCTATTTTCACTTATAAACTGGGTGGTTCGAGCCCTGAATGCTGATTGGCTGACAGCCGTGGTATATCAGACCATATACCACAGGTATGACAAAACATTTATTTATACTGCTCTAATTACGTTGGTAAGCAGTTTATAATAGCAATAAGGCACCTCCGGGGTTTGTGGTATCTGGCCAATATATCACGGCTAAGGGCTGTATCCAGCCAGTCTACATTGGCCATATACCACACCCCCCTCGGGCCTTATTGCTTAAAAATATCATCACGTAATGGTGCAGAGAAGATAGCACTTCAAGTATACAGGCAGAATACACCCACACACATTTTGAAATAGCAATGAAGGGGGATTTTTAGAGTGAAACAGAATCTATTGAAAAATCTATGAAACAATTGTGTACATACGGTAATTGTTTTGATTTCAAATCAAAGGGTTTATCAAAGTAGACACTGGAAATTCTTATCCATATGCTACCATCGTCCGGTCACATAACACACCGATTTCCAGATGAAATGTAGTACATATGGGGTTCCAGATCATTGCCTGTGGGCTTTAATTTCATTTCTGCCTAGAGTACACATTTTCCATCTGCTATGCTGTCCAACATAAAGTTGTACATTAGGATAATTTCTCTTAGCTCTTTTTTTCATTACTCCACTGTCACTCCAAATGGCTGGGCTAGCACTGCCCTCAGAGAACGGAATATGTAGTGGTTACTAGGGGAGACAAGTAAATAACTCAAATTAGAAACCACTTCGAAAGCTTTTATTCAATGTGCCAATGTTTGGTAAGTGTCTCTACTAGCTTAAGAAGTTTTGTCACCCATAAAAATTGTTTTTTTACAGAAAATGTTTTTTTAGGCCCTAAAGTAAATATACTGTTGGATTCTGGGTTAAACTTGGAACATTGCTATCCTAGAGACATGATACATCAGAAGTTAGACTATAGTATCGGAGGAGTGATAGAGACTGGTTTTTACATCAGAAGTTAATGGTTATCTGTAGGAGCCAGATGGCTTTGGAATGTGTTGGGTGGACGGGAGGAAGTCACAGGATTGCTATAGGGGATACGAGTGGAGATCTTTGGATTAGGCATCAAGGGGGTTGAGGTTAGTTCCGATCCCCTTAAGAGAGAAACAATGGTTTATTACCCTATCACTTCGTCTTCCTGTCAAACCATAAAAGAGAGAAGGAGGAGGAGTGCCTAAATTGGAGTATATATACTTGTGGTGGTGGATTTGTTGTTGTTGTCTAATGCAGCTGTATTGATCCTCTGGGCAGAATAAAACTTGGTTAAGATTTCATAATGTCTAAGTGTTTTATTCTGAGAATTACAACCTAACACTGTATATCATAATACAATATCTCATCAAATATACTATGCTATGATCAGCCAAGCAGTCATTTTATACAATTTCATAGGTCAATCTTTTTTTTTTTTTAAGAGTTTGCAAGTGTATTTACTAAGTAATTGACGGATGACGAAACTTCTTAGGCTTGTAGAGACACTAACCGAACATTAGCACATTAAATAACAGCTTTCTACATTTTTTTCTAGTTTGAGTTATTTACTTGTTACAACTGACCCTGTGTTACTTTTGATCTGCTATCTTTATAATCAACTCAATATTGCCAAATATGATATATTCTGTCATTCGTTAAATGCAACTTTGGTCATTTGACTTTTGTTTGACTGCCGTTACAAAATGTAATGCTATAGCCTACTCGGTGAGGTTTGTGTGTCCTGGGTGTGCTCTGTGTAAAGATAGCCTAGGCCAACTGCTGAAATGCATTGAATTAATAGAGGAACATGATGTTAAGGTTTTCTTCCGTCGAAGGAGAGGAGGACCAAAATGCAGCGTGGTTATTTGTAAACATCTTTAATAAAGATGAAAAATACAAACAGTATACAAAAACAATAAACGTAACGTGAAAAACCGAAACAGCCCTATCTGGTGCAAACAGAGACAGGAACAATCACCCACGAAGTACCTAAAGAATATGGCTGCCTAAATATGATTCCCAATCAGAGACAACGATAAACACCTGCCTCTGATTGAGAACCACTCTAGGCAACCATAGACTTTCCTAGAATACTACACTGAACACAAATCCATCAATCTACAAAAACCTCTAGACAAGACAAACACATAATCACCCATGTCACACCCTGGCCTGACCAAAATAATAAAGAAAACACAAAATACTAAGGCCAGGGCGTGACACATGATAACGTTTGGAATTAATGAACGGCCTGTTTCGCAATTCACAACAATGTCATTTGCGATCAAAGATACTGTCACGCCTGCTCCCGCTCTTCCTCCCCCTCTCCCAGCCTGCTTGCCCATGTCTCGGCCGGCTCGCCCAGGTGGGACGCCGGGTGGCGCCCCTTGGGGGGGGGTACTGTCACGCCTGCTCCCGCTCTTCCTCCCCCTCTCCCAGCCTGCTTGCCCATGTCTCGGCCGGCTCGCCCAGGTGGGACGCCGGGTGGCGCCCCTTAGGGAGGGGTACTGTCACGCCTGTTCCCGCTCTTCCTGCCTCTGGTGCTCGAGGGCACCAGGTTCCCCAGGATTACGGAATCGAGCCAACATCAGAACGTACACCTGCCTTTCCCCGTCACTCGCATATGCGCTGATTGGACTGAATTCTATTACTTGTGTTATTGCCTTCCTTATATCTGTCTGTTCCCTAGCTCTGTTCCCTGCTTCAGGATTGATGTTTGTCATATGTCCTTATTTACCCGGGTGCTGACACTGTTCCTGTCGTGTTCTGTGTCCGTTCCCTATTAAATGTTTGAATCCACGTACCTGCTTCTCCTGTCCAGCGTCGTTTCCTTACGGTTACTAAATATCAGTTTCAACTTGCTGTGAAATCGTTACATAGTGGCGCAGCGACAATCTTATTTTAGCATACTGTCCATATCTTGGTTTTAAACGCTTTAAATTGGCACTTACGATTTTATGTAGTATTTCCTAGAACTCTCAGGATAAATATGGATTATTCCTGGTATTGAAACCTGGTAGATTTTCAGGAAAATATGAATCCCTACTACTCGGTATGCTTTACTGAAAAGGAAACAAAGTACAGAAAATGTGGTCCCCGTGTCAAATAATATATAGAGTGCATCTCTCAACATGTCAGAACTTGGTAATGCCCTGCTGTCTGATGTATGAGCCTGTACTCAGTGCATATGCTATCATTTGAATATCAACGCTATCCAAACTCAGTGTAAATGGGCCAGTAACTCTGCTAGGAGTTTGAGGGGCAGCAAATATCAAATCCAAAGGCAAGCAACATGGACACGGGTCAAATGTATTGGCCGTTTGGAGCCGATAAAGAAACGTAATCCTCAGTGATCTGATAAAGAAAATGTGTGTAACCCTCAGCAGACTGAGAAAGGTCAGAGTGGGTTAACTGAGAGGCAGGTCAGGCCACTGTCTCTCTGCACAGTATTGAGAAGAGACACACACAAAGGTACAGACACACGCACACAAACACTAGCACACTCTCTCTACACAGGTACATTGTAATATTGTAGTATGGTGGTATTATACATGTTTTGTATTATAGATATGTAGTGGCGTAATACTGTAATATGATGTACTGTTTTATATGTGATGTAAGTGCCTTAATGTGTTTGGACCCCAGGAAGAGTAGCTGCTGCCTTGGCAACAGCTAATGGGAATCCCTAATAAATACAAACACAAATGTGCAGGGCAAAATGGCAATGGCAAAAGTAGAGTTGATGAGTTGTAAGTGATTGACACAGAATTGCGTAATACATCTACAGTGCCCTGAGATGGACAATTTGGAAAATAGTACTAAGAAAATAAGTAGCATGTGATACATTGGGGAGATGGTATGCCCATGAGAGATCAAAAGAGAATGGCAGAACGTGCAAGCGAACAGGCGGGCCACAAACAGGCAAATAATGGTGAAGTACAACAGTGGTGTGCAGAACGCCATCTCGTCGGTCCTTGTCAGACGACCACTCCTTATCAGCTAAAAACAAGAAGAAGCGGCTCCAGTGGGCATGCGATCACCATGCCCACTGAAGAGTGGAAAAACAGCCTGGTCTGACTAATCCCGGTTCCTGTTGCATCATGCTGATGGCAGAGTCAGGATTTGGTACAAGCAGCATGAGTCAATGGCTCCATCCTCCCTGGTGTCAACGGTACAGGCTGGTGGCGGTGGCGTAATGTTGTGGGAAATGTATTCCTAGCACACTTTAGGTCACTTGATACCAATTGAGCAATGTTTCCATGCCTCAAAGAATTCAGGCTGTTCTGGAGGCAAAGAGGGATCCGACCCGTTACTCGATGGGTGTACCTAATAAACTGAGTGTAACGGTAGTGTTTATAATGCTACCTCATCAGCTTAGCAGGTATTTATTTACATGGTACTGTTTATAATGTCACCTTGTCAGCATAAAAGTACTGTAGTTATATGGTAGTATTATTAATGTGACCTCGTTAACATAGCCACAGCTCTCCTTCTTTACTATTAGCAAGCATGTAGAATGTCATTCACTAATTAACTTCAGCCTATGAGCATGGAACACTAAGGCAATTCCACCACACGTCCTGAATAACCTATGGGCTCACTCGTCCAATAATCACTTTCCATTCTTTCAACCAATGGGCATAAATCTAGGGGCGTATTTATATGCCAAATCGCCGCTTGTGTCTTTCATTTTCTCGTCTTTCAACGACATTATGCTTTCCATGTTGTTTAAGTCATGACAGACGGCATACCTCCCTGGAGATTGTTCCAGTGATCGATCTACAAACACTCTCATGTGATTTGTTGATTTCTCCTCTGTTTCCCAGGTGATACGGTGATTCCTCCTTGGTTTCCCAGGTGATTTGGTGATTCCTCCTTGGTTTCCCAGGTGATTTGGTGATTCCTCCTTGGTTTCCCAGGTGATTTGGTGATTCCTCCTTGGTTTCCCAGGTGATTTGGTGATTCCTCCTCGGTTTCCCAGGTGATTTGGTGATTCCTCCTTGTTTTCCCAGGTGATTTGGTGATTCCTCCTTGGTTTCCCAGGTGATTTGTGAATTTCTCCTCGGTTTCCCAGGTGATTTGTTGACTTCTCCTCGGTTTCCCAGATGATTTGGTGATTCCTCCTCGGTTTCCCAGGTGATTTGGTGATTCCTCCTCGGTTTCCCAGGTGATTTGGTGATTCCTCCTCGGTTTACCAGGTGATTTGGTGATTCCTCCTCGGTTTCCCAGGTGATTTGTGAATTTCTCCTCGGTTTCCCAGGTGATTTGTTGACTTCTCCTCGGTTTCCCAGGTGATTTGGTGATTCCTCCTTGGTTTCCCAGGTGATTTGTTGACTTCTCCTCGGTTTCCCAGGTGATTTGTGAATTTCTCCTCGGTTTCCCACGTGATTTGTGAATTTCTCCTCGGTTTCCCAGGTGATTTGTTGACTTCTCCTCGGTTTCCCAGGTGATTTGGTGATTCCTCCTTGGTTTCCCAGGTGATTTGTTGACTTCTCCTCGGTTTCCCAGGTGATTTGTGAATTTCTCCTCGGTTTCCCAGGTGATTTGTTGACTTCTCCTTGGTTTCCCAGGTGATTTGGTGATTCCTCCTTGGTTTCTCAGGTGATTTGGTGATTCCTCCTCGGTTTCCCAGGTGATTTGTTGATTTCTCCTCGGTTTCCCAGGTGATTTGGTGATTCCTCCTTGGTTTCCCAGGTGATTTGGTGATTCCTCCTTGGTTTCCCAGGTGATTTGCATTCCTTTCTCAGGAGAAGAGGTCGGGTTTCCCAGAGGGAAGGAAATATTCCAGAATCGGCTTTACCTGCTCCCTAAGACGCGAGGCAATGAGCCAGGCTGCTCCTTCTTCCTCCGCTCCCTAAGACGCGGGCGGCCTCCTCCACCCAGACCTGGTGCTGGCGGCTTTCCACCCGTCTTTTAAACCTTTTATACAGCATGACCTTTTCATCCCAGAGTGGTAGTAGCATCTAGCATTTGCTGTGATGTTTTAGCTCCATGTTTTCCCCCATGAGAAGAGAGTTGATTAATTAGCTGTCATTCTACTTGGATCTATTACGTTATCATTCATTTCAGATCTGGTCAGATTTATCATGACTGCAATGTTATGGATAATCTCTCAAAGCTATTCATGTGGTAAACACTTCCATATGGGTTTCTGTATTCACTATGCATTCAAATGGCCATCGATAAAATGTAATTGTGGTCATTGTCCATAGCTATTGCCTGCCCATACTATAACCCAACCACCACCATGGGGCACTCTGTCCACAACGTCGACATCAGCAAACTGCTCACTCACACGACGCCATATACACTGTCTGCCATCTGCCCGGTACAGTTGAAACCGGGATTCATCTGTGAAGAGCACACTTCTCCAGCATGCTAGTGACCATCAAAGGTGTGCATTTGCTCAAAACGCTGAACTGCAGTCAGGTCAAGCCCCTGGTGAGGACTACCAGCGTACAGATGAGCTTACCTGAGACGGTTTCTGACAGTTTGTGCAGAAATTCTTCGGTTGTGTAAAACCCACAGTTTCATCAGCTGTTCGGGTGGATAGTCTCAGATGATCCCGCGGGTGAATGAGCCGGATGTGGAGATTCTGGGTTGGCGTGGTTACAGGTGGTCTGCGGTTGTGAGGCCTCTTAGATGTTATCTTAGATATCTTAGATGAGGCAGTTTATGATAGAGAAATTAACATTAAATTATCTGGCAACGGCTCTGGGTGACATTCCTGCAGTCAGCCAGGATTCCAATTGCACGCTCAAAACTGCACATTGTCCCCAGCAGAAGGTGCACCTGTGAAATGATCATGCTGTTTAATCAGCTTCTTAATATGCCACATCTGTAAGGTGGATGCATTATCTCGGCAAAGAAATGCTCACTAACAGGGGCGTAAACAAATTTGTGCACAGAATTTGAGAGAAATAAACTTTGTGCATACAGACTTTCTGGGATATTTTATTGCAGCTCATGAAACATGGGACCAGCACTTTACATGTTGTGTTTATATTTTTGTTCAGTGTAGAAGCAACAGTTTTTATACTTTTATCTGGTTTCATCCAAATATCATCCAATTTCATTAACAACATGCTTTTGACTGTTCATGACCTTTAAGGCTGTCATTGGAACATCTGTTCCCCAGTGGGGGTGGGTTTGTCTCTGTAGTTCATTCTCTTAAGCCTGTACTTGATTGAAATAACATTATTTAAATATTATCACACAGTGGTAACTCTCCCAACATTGGGATATGCGTAGGCACTTGAGGAACTCATACTCCTGTGTTTTTTATTTTAATTTGATTTATTTCACCTTTATTTAACCAGGTAGGCTAGTTGAGAACAAGTTCTCATTTGCAACTGCGACCTGGCCAAGATAAAGCATAGCAGTGTGAACAGACAACACAGAGTTACACATGGAGTAAACAATTAACAAGTCAATAACACAGTAGAAAAAAAGAGTCTATATACATTGTGTGCAAAAGGCATGAGGAGGTAGGTGAATAATTACAATTTTGCATATTAACACTGGAGTAATAAATGATCAGATGGTCATGTACAGGTAGAGATATTGGTGTGCAAAAGAGCAGAAAAGTAAATAAATAAAAACAGTATGGGGATGAGGTAGGTCAAATTGGGTGGGCTATTTACCGATAGACTATGTACAGCTGCAGCGATCGGTTAGCTGCTCAGATAGCAGATGTTTAACCTCTTCAGTCGACCCTCTACTTTTTTGAACATTCTGTTAAAAATCGCGCAACATTTCAGCGCCCTGCTACTCATGCCAGGAATATAGTATATGCATTTGCTTAGTCTGTGTGGATAGAAAACACTCAGACGTTTAAAAAACTGGTTAAATCACTGCTGTGGCTTTACCAGAACGGCATTTACATCGAAAAGCACAGGAAAAACTGATCACTGAAAATGGGGAAAATATATCCATGCGCTACTTGAACCCATTGATAAACGTGAACCACAATTAATTGACTGAGGTTGCAGTACCTACAGCTTCCACAGGGTGTCTAGAGTCTTGTCATTTCCCTTCTAGTTTTTTCTTGGTCAAACACATACAGGACACCGTATGTAATCCGGTCTAGGACCGGATATTTTCGTTGAGTTTCTAGCCGGACATTTTTCCAGACGGACAGCTAATGATCTTTACATCGCCTCCGGATGAATTTTATCGCTTATTAACGTTTACTAATACCTAAAGTTGCATTACAAACGTATTTCGAAGTGTTTTGTGAAAGTTTATCGTCGACTTTTTGAATTTTAAAAAATGACGTTACGTTTTGAAACAATGTTTTTTTCGTTTATCACACAGTCTACATATAACGATATCTAGGCTTTATATGGACCGATTTAATCGAAATAAAGACCCAAATAGTGTTTATGGGACATCTAGGAGTGCCAACAAAGAAGATGGTGAAAGGTAATGAATGTTTTCTATTTTATTGTGCGGTTTGTGTAACGCCGAAATGCTAATTATTTTGTTTACGTCCCCTGTGGGTCTTTTGGGGTGTTGCATGCTATCAGATAATAGCTTCTCATGCTTTCGCCGAAAAGCATTTTAAAAATCTGACTTGTTGCCTGGATTCACAACGAGTGTAGCTTTAATTCGATACCCTGCATGTGTATTTTAATGAACTTTTGAGTTTTAACTAATACTATTAGCATTTAGCGTAGCGCATTTGCATTTCCAGAGCTCTAGTTGGGACGCAAGCGTCCCGGGTAGAAGCAACAGGTTAAAGTTGGTGAGGGAGATAAAACTTCAGCGATTTTTGCAATTCGTTCCAGTCACAGGCAGCAGAGAACTGGAACGAAAGGCGGCCAAATGAGGTGTTGGCTTTAGGGATGATCAGTGAGATACACCTGCTGGAGGTGGTTGCCATCGTGACCAGTGAACTGAGATAAGGCGGAGCTTTACCTAGCATGGACTTGTAGATGACCTGGAGCCAGTGGGTCTGGCGACGAATATGTAGCGAGGGCCAGCTGACTAGAGCATACAGGTCGCAGTGGTGGGTGGTATAAGGTGCTTTAGTGACAAAACGGATGGCACTGTGATAAACTGCATCCAGTTTGCTGAGTAGAGTGTTGGAAGCTATTTTGTAGATGACATCGCCGAAATCGAGGATCGGTAGGATAGTCAGTTTTACTAGGGTAAGTTTGGCGGCGTGAGTGAAGGAGGCTTTGTTGCGGAATAGAAAGCCGAGTCTTTTATCGATGGCGGTTCTGATATCGTTTAGTACCTTGAGCGTGGCTGAGGTACACCCGTGACCGGCTCAGAAACCAGATTACACAGTGGAGAAGGTACAGTGGGATTCGAGATGGTCAGTGACCTGTTTGTTGACTTGGCTTTCGAAGACCTTAGATAGGCAGGGCAGGATGGATATAGGTCTGTAACAGTTTGGGTCCAGGGTGTCTCCCCCTTTGAAGAGGGGAATGACTGCGGCAGCTTTCCAATCCTTGGGGATCTCAGACGATATGAAAGAGAGGTTGAACAGGCTGGTAATAGGGGTTGCGACAATGGCGGCGGATAGTTTCAGAAATAGAGCATCCAGATTGTCAAGCCCAGCTGATTTGTACGGGTCCAGGTTTTGCAGCTCTTTCTGTAAGCCTCATGAAAGCTACAAAAGTGCTCAACCTTAACATGTGCTGACAATACAACAGAACATGAACCCGGAATGGCATTTCCTCTCACATGTTGCCAAAAATAACTATTTGAAAGCCACACCCCTGCTAAGCCACACCCTCCAGTCTTCTGCTCGGACCCAGTGGGCCATAGCTCAATAACCTAGCATCAATAACCCAACAACTAAGTGGTCCAACTGGCTGGGTCAAAATAACCCAATGTGTTCCAGAGCGGGGATAACTATAGTTTTAACTATGCTTTGTGGAAAGTAACTGCAACGGAGACACTGAGAAGCAGGTGAAACATTTAATAAAACAACAAACATGGACCGAGACAACATAACAGTAGCTTCTACACAAACACAGCGTGCCAGATAGAGGGAGGGTATTAAGTGAGATAATGGAGTCCAGGTGTGCCTCCTGATGACGTGCAGAAGCGCGTAATGATTGATGCTAGGTGTGCATAATGATGAGTATACCGACCAGGTAGAACGCCGGAGGAGAGGAGTGGGAGTCGATGGGACAGTAACTATTTTTCTGGAGGAACAAATAATTACATTGGAAGTAACCACAACTATGTGAATACAGATCCCCCAAAAAGGACTACATTTTAAAACTATTTGAATACAAATCTGAAAGCAACTACTTTTTATAAACTACACAATGTGTAATGGCGGATGGTTGCAAATCTGAGTCCATAGAGCTGTGCTCAGGTGTTCCGCAAGGTTCTATTTTGGGCCCACTGTTGTTAAATTTTGTATATCAACAACATTGGGGATCTTATTGAAACAGCAGATGTTCATTTTTATGCAGATGATACTGTTCTTTATTCAAGTGGTAGTAGTTTAGCTTTTGAAAAGCCCAAAGGGCATTAACATCATACAACATAATCCATATGATTTAAAGCTGGTTCTTTATTCAGGTAAAACAAAATGCATGGTATTTTCAAATGCCAGGCATGTTAATAATCATGTCATTGCTACATTGGCTTGACATACTATAGAGCAATTTAAAGTGTACATATATTTGGGTGTGTGGGTTGATGATAAGCTGAGCTTCACTGTGCATGTAGAGAACTTGATAACAAAGCTCAAACTGAAAATAGATTTTATTACCGGCAAAAGGCTTGTTTTTCTTTTGAAGCCAGGAAGGAGCTGGTACGATGTATATTACTGGTGGTTTTAGATTTGTGATGTTATATATATATATATATATATATATATAAATAACATCACAAATCTAAAACCACCAGTAATATACATCGTACCAGCTCCTTCCTGGCTTCAAAAGAATATATATATATATATATATGCAGGCCTCAGCCACTACCATGAGAGCAATTGATTCAGTGTATCATGCAGCCCTCAGGTTCATTACAAATCAAAAACGTCTAACACATCATTGTGATCTCTACAGCTCTGTTGGCTGGTCGTCATTGACCTTGCGTAGGCTTAAACACTGCCATACACTATTTATAAGGCCATATTGGATAAAATGTTCTTTTTTAGTCAGGTCGGTAAATAAATATCAATTACGGTCCCATTCTCATTTGCCTCTAACAGTACCACAAATTAGAACAGGTCATGGTAGAAAACGTTTTAGTTACTTAGCTCCATGGTCCTGGAATTCTCTCCTGAACATTTAAAAAACACTTGATCGATGTATATATGTACCAGTATAGCTTCCGTCCCTCTCCTCGCCCCGACCTGGGCTCGAACCAGGGACCCTCTGCACACATCTACAACTGCCTTCCACGAAGCATCAATACTCATCACTCCACAAAAGCCACGGCCCTTGCAGAGCAAGGGGAACAACTACTTCAAGGTCTCAGAGCGAGTGACGTCACCGATTGAAACGCTATTAGCGCGCACCCTTACATATATCATAGAGTGTAATTGTTTTTAAGGCCAGCTGTTTTTAGTCAAGACATTCATGTTTTTAACGTAAAGTGTTTTTGTTGTACTGTATGTGTGTTTATAGTTTTGTTTAATGTTATGTTAGTGTATGTAAGTTGTTTTGTCTGAAACGTTGTTCCCACTGCTGCTATTGGACCAGGTCTCTCTTGGAAAAGAGATGTTATCTCAATGAGGAAAAACCTGTATAAATAAAGGTTTAAAAAAATAAAAAATAATAAGTATTTGAATACAGATCTCAGGAAGTGACAATTTCCTTTTTTACTATCAGATTGGCTTCCTTCAACTAATGGCAGGGCTGTATCTGGAACTGCATGTTGAAGATAGAATGAATAGAGTACACAATCTCCTATTTCAATTTATCTGACAGTCATATTCACCCTTCTATATTGCACACCCTTAAGTTTGTCCCTTTTCATCTCAAACTATTTTTTTTTACTTCAATAGCTCCTTGGTCATGTGACCTACTGACTTCAAAAAAGGCTCAGAACGTACTCTGTGGGCCAACATATTGCACACCCTTTAGTTTGTCCATTTTCATCTCACACAATTGTACATACATTTTTCAAATGTTCACATTTCAATAGTATGTTTGTTGTTGTTGAACACCAAAACTGAAACCTGTCGAATGCTGAAACCTGAACTAAAGACCTTGGTTTAAAAGCAGACAGTGTTTTATATACTTTTATTTCATTTTGAATCCTGCGGCTCTGTTCCTGCTAAATTGCTGTGAGCGCTGCTATCTGTCCGGGGATCCTCAAATGGAGGCCCCTATTGAACATTTCCAGCTTTGCAGGAGCTGTGTTTACTTTGCTTTGTTCCGGGACAATGTGGACCGTGCTGACTTTCAATGTAGCAACTGCTAGCAAACCTACATAAGCTACTGGGGAACCCACACCCACCTACTTTTATTCCGTGTCGGTTCTCCACAGCCGACTGGCCGGTGCTAGGCAGGGTTCCATCCCCGAAGGGGTCTCCCCCTTCCCTGGAGAACGGAGCCGATCTCGACTAAACCAACCAGCCATGGAGGTACGTCACTCGCCGTGGAAGTCAAAGAAGGCATCCTCTGGCAACGGGGGTCTCCATGGAGATGTTGAGCCCGGAACTGACACAGACCAGAAACAGCTGTGCCGCCCTGGATCCAGAGGTTCCGGCGCGTTCATCCTTGGTGGCTTCCCAATCAACATCGGATCCGGAGGTACCTGTGTCTTCGTCCTCGACTCTGTCTCCCTCTTCGGTGGCTTCTACCTCGGGTTCAGATCCTCGGAGCTCCCAGTCTCACCAGACTGTGAGGCTGCCTGAGAGACCGGCCCATTCAACATCACCAGCTGTCATCATAGCCAGCTCTATGGTGAGAAACATCTCGGTTCCCAAGGCAAAAATCCTGTGCTACCCAGAAGCACGAGTACAGGACATAACAAGGCTGCTTCCGAACTGTTCTACCACAGATGGCGCGAGCTGACACTGTCGTAGTCCATGTGGGGTCAAACGACATCAGGAGGGCTAGCTCAGAACATTTGAAAATGGATTTTAAAGAACTGATTTTAGCATTAAAAGACTCCAAAAACGGCCAATAATTTCAGGTCCAGTACCATCGTTGGGCGGCGGGTGTGAGAGATTCAGCAGACTGCTGGCTTTACACATCTGGCTAAAAGACTACTGCAGCTCTGCTGGAGTCACTTTTATTGATAACTTTGACACCTTCTGGAAACAGAAGATACTCTACAGGAATGATGGAGTCCATCCAAGTCATTCTGGCTCCTGGACTCTGTCCACACATTTCAAGGCTGAGTTGAAACAATGACTGGTAAATGATCCAGGACCAGCTCAGTTAATCCCTACCACTGTGACAATGAGTTGTCATAATGCTGCATCAAATGTACATGATCTTAGGGGGCATTGACAATCACAATGTAAGTAATTTAATTTATGTACCCCTAATTGCACCGAATACATATGTTTATCCTACAGCTATTGTAAGCAGTAATCATGAGCCTATAAACCAGAGTTACACTGTTAGCACTGAGGCGATGTGCAATAGTAGGAAGACGACTTAGTGCAGGGTGAGCTGCATAATCAGCTCCAATGTAAATAACATGAGTAAATCTACGTCTGATAAGCTTCCCAGTAAAGAATTAAAAACAATCAAGCAACCCAGAAATGTGCTAAAATAGCCCATATTAACATATGTAGGCTAAAAAACAAGATCCATCAAGTCAATAACTGCCTGGACAGGCCTGAACAGGCAGTTAACCCACTGTTCCTAGGCCGTCATTGAAAATAAGAATTTGTTCTTAACTGAGATGCCTAGTTAAATAAATAACTTGCTTGTAACAGATTAAATTAATATTCTGACTTAATATTATTAATATCTCTGAAACACACTTACAGTTGAAGTCGGAAGTTTACGTACACTAAGGTTGGAGTCATTATTAAAAATCATTTTTCAACCACTCCACACATTTCTTGTTAACAAACTATAATTTTGAAAAGTCGGTTAGGACATCTACTTTGTGCATGACACAAGTAATTTTTCCAACAATTGATTACAGACAGATTATTTCACTTATAATTCATTGTATTCCAGTGGGTCAGAAGTTTACATACACTAAATTGACTGTGCCTTTAAACAGCTTGGAAAATTCCAGAAAATAATGTCATGGCTTTAGAAGCTTCTGATAGGCTAATTGACATCATTTGAGTTAATTGGAGGTCTACCTGTGGATGTATTTCAAGGCCTACCTTCAAACTCAGTGCCTCTTTGCTTGACATCATTGGACATCATCCGAAAAAAATTGTAGACCTCCACACGTCTGGTTCATCATTGGGAGCAATTTCCAAATGCCTGAAGGTACTGTTGAGTACAAACAATAGTACGCAAGTATAAACACCATGGGACACGCAGCCGCCATACCGCTCAGGAAGGAGATGCGTTCTGTCTCCTAGAGATGAACATACTTTGGTGCAAAAAGTGCAAATCAATCCCAGAACAAGAGCAACGGGCCTTGTGAAGATTCTGGAGGAAACCGGTACAAAGTATCTATATCCACAGTAAAACGAGTCCTATATCGATATAACCTGAAAGACCTCTCAGCAAAGAAGAAGTAACTGCACATGCAAAGATCATACTTTTTTGTCCTCTGGTCTGATGAAACAAAAATCGAACTGTTTGGCCATAATGACCATCGTTATGTTTGGAGGGAAAAGGGGATGCTTGCAAGCTGAAGAACACCATCCCAACTGTGAAGCACGGCGGTGGCAGCATCATGTTGTGTGGGTTCTTTGCTGCAGGAGGGACTGGTGCACTTCACAAAATAGATGGCATCATGAGGTAGGAAAATTATGTGGATATATTGAAGAAACATCTCAAGACATCAGTCAGGAAGTTGAAGCTTGGTCGCAAATGAGTCCACGACAATGGCCTAAGCATACTTCCAAAGTTGTGGCAAAATGGCTTAAGGACAACAAAGTCAAGGTATTGGAGTGGCCATCACAAAGCCCTGACCTCAATCCTATAGAACAAATGTGTGCAGAACTGAAAAAGCGTGTGTGAGCAAGGAGGCCTACAAACCTGACTCAGTTACACCAGCTCTGTCAGGAGGAATGGGCCAAAATTCACCCAACTTATTGTGGGAAGCTTGTGGTAGGCTACCTGAAACGTTTGACCCAAGTAAAACCATTTTTAAAGGCAATGCTACAAATACTAATTGAGTGTATGTAAACTTCTGACCCATTGGGAATGTGATGAAAGAAATAAAAGCTTAAATAAATCATTCTCTACTATTATTCTGACATTTCACGTTCTTAAAATAAAGTGGTGATCCTAACTGACCTAAGAAAGGAAATTTTTACTAGGATTAAATGTCAGGAATTGTGAAACTGAGTTTAAATGTATTTGGCCAAGGTGTATGTAAACTTCCGACTTCAACTGTATGTATATACTGTATTCTACACCATCTATTGCATCTTGCCTATGCCGCACGGCCATCGCTCATCCCTTTACATTTGTTACTATAAGGTAGTCCTGTGAATTTGTTAGACTACTTGTTAGATATTACTGCACTGTCGGAACTAGAAGCACAATTATTTTGCTACACTCGCATCAACATCTGCTAACCATGTGTATGTGACTAATAACATTTGATTAGAATTGAATGCATGTTGCAGGTGAATAAAACTCCATTGGCTGGATATCAACTGATTGGCTCAAACGCATTAATGAAAGAAATTCCACAAATGAACTTTTAACAAGGCACACCTGTTAATTGAAATGCATTGCAGGTGACTACCTCATGAAGCTGATTGAGAGAATTCCAAGCGTGTGCAAAACTGTCATCAAGGCAAAGGGTGGCCACATTGAAGAATATAAAATATATTTAGATTTGTTGAACATTTTTTTTGCTTCCTATATGATTCCATATGTGTTATTTCATAGTTTGGATCTCTTCACTATTATTCTACAATGTAGAATATGGTACAAATTAAGAAAAACCCTGTAATGAGTAGGTGTGTCCACATTTTTGACTTGTACTGCAAGTATTCACACCCCTTTGCTATTACAGTCCAAGTCGAATCAGGTGCATCCAATTTCCTTTGATCATCCTTGAGTTGTCACTACAACTTGTTAAGAGTCCACATGTGGCCAATTCAATTGTTTGGAAAGAAACATACCTTTCTACATAAGGTCCCACAGTTGACAGTGCATGTCAGAGCAGAAACTATATCATCAAGTTCAAGGACCTGGCTGTAAATCTCTGAGATATAATTGTAATGAGGCATATGTCTGGGGAAGGGTGTAAAACCATTTCTAGAGTGTTTAAAGTTTCCAAGACCATAGTGGTCTCCATCATTTGGGAAACTGAAAAAATATGGAACTACCCAGACTCTGACTAGAGCTGGCCAGCCGACCAAAGTGAGCAAACAGGCAAGAAGGACCTTGATCTGGGGGGTGACCGAGAACCCAATGGCCACTCCAGAGTTCCTTGGCTGAGATGGGAGAACCTGCCAGATTGACAACAGTCTCTACCGCACGTCCTATCAAGAAGCTAATTAAACAGCATGATCATTACACAGGTGCACATTGTGCTGGGGACAATTAAAGATCACTCTAAAATGTGCAGTTTTGTCACACAACACAATGCCACAGTTTTGAAGGAGCATGCAATTGACATGCTGACTGCAAGAATGTCCTCCAAAGCTGTTGCCAGATAAATGTATGTTAATTTCTCTACCATAGGCTGCCTCCAAATTCGTTTTAGAAAATTGGGCAGTACTGTACGTCCAACCAGCCTCACAACCGCAGACCCTTTGTAACCACGCCAACCCAGGACCTCCACAACCGCAGACCCTTTGTAACCACGCCAGCCCAGGACCTCCACAACCGCAGACCCTTTGTAACCACGCCAGCCCAGGACCTCCACAACCGCAGACCCTTTGTAACCACGCCAGCCCAGGACCTCCACAACCGCAGACCCTTTGTAACCACGCCAGCCCAGGACCTCCACAACCGCAGACCCTTTGTAACCACGCCAGCCCAGGACCTCCACAACCGCAGACCCTTTGTAACCACGCCAGCCCAGGACCTCCACAACCGCAGACCCTTTGTAACCACGCCAGCCCAGGACCTCCACAACCGCAGACCCTTTGTAACCACGCCAGCCCAGGACCTCCACAACCGCAGACCCTTTGTAACCACGCCAGCCCAGGACCTCCACAACCGCAGACCCTTTGTAACCACGCCCAGCCCAGGACCCTTTGTAACCACGCCAGCCCAGGACCTCCACAACCGCAGACCCTTTGTAACCACGCCAAGGACCTCCACAACCGCAGACCCTTTGTAACCACGCCAGCCCAGGACCTCCACAACCGCAGACCCTTTGTAACCACGCCAGCCCAGGACCTCCACAACCGCAGACCCTTTGTAACCACGCCAGCCCAGGACCTCCACAACCGCAGACCCTTTGTAACCACGCCAGCCCAGGACCTCCACAACCGCAGACCCTTTGTAACCACGCCAGCCCAGGACCTCCACAACCGCAGACCCTTTGTAACCACGCCAGCCCAGGACCTCCACAACCGCAGACCCTTTGTAACCAGGCCAGCCCAGGACCTCCACAACCGCAGACCCTTTGTAACCACGCCAGCCCAGGACCTCCACAACCGCAGACCCTTTGTAACCACGCCAGCCCAGGACCTCCACAACCGCAGACCCTTTGTAACCACGCCAGCCCAGGACCTCCACAACCGCAGACCCTTTGTAACCACGCCAGCCCAGGACCTCCACAACCGCAGACCCTTTGTAACCACGCCAGCCCAGGACCTCCACAACCGCAGACCCTTTGTAACCACGCCAGACCCTTTGTAACCACGCCAGCCCAGGACCTCCACAACCGCAGACCCTTTGTAACCACGCCAGCCCAGGACCTCCACAACCGCAGACCCTTTGTAACCACGCCAGCCCAGGACCTCCACAACCGCAGACCCTTTGTAACCACGCCAGCCCAGGACCTCCACAACCGCAGACCCTTTGTAACCACGCCAGCCCAGGACCTCCACAACCGCAGACCCTTTGTAACCAGGCCAGCCCAGGACCTCCACAACCGCAGACCCTTTGTAACCACGCCAGCCCAGGACCTCCACAACCGCAGACCCTTTGTAACCAGGCCAGCCCAGGACCTCCACAACCGCAGACCCTTTGTAACCACGCCAGCCCAGGACCTCCACACCTGCAGACCCTTTGTAACCAGGCCAGCCCAGGACCTCCACAACCGCAGACCCTTTGTAACCACGCCAGCCCAGGACCTCCACAACCGCAGACCCTTTGTAACCACGCCAGGACCCAGGACCCTCCACAAGCCCAGGACCTCCACAACCGACCCTTTGTAACCACGCCAGCCCAGGACCTCCACAACCGCAGACCCTTTGTAACCACGCCAGCCCAGGACCTCCACAACCGCAGACCCTTTGTAACCACGCCAGCCCAGGACCTCCACAACCGCAGACCCTTTGTAACCACGCCAGCCCAGGACCTCCACAACCGCAGACCCTTTGTAACCAGGCCAGCCCAGGACCTCCACAACCGCAGACCCTTTGTAACCACGCCAGCCCAGGACCTCCACAACCGCAGACCCTTTGTAACCACGCCAGCCCAGGACCTCCACAACCGCAGACCCTTTGTAACCACGCCAGCCCAGGACCTCCACAACCGCAGACCCTTTGTAACCACGCCAGCCCAGGACCTCCACAACCGCAGACCCTTTGTAACCACGCCAGCCCAGGACCTCCACAACCGTAACAGACCCTTTGTAACCACGCCAGCCCAGGACCTCCACAACCGCAGACCCTTTTTGTAACCACGCCAGCCCAGGACCCTTTGTAACCACAAGGACCGCAGACCCTTTGTAACCACGGCCAGCCCAGGACCTCCACAACCGCAGACCCTTTGTAACCACGCCAGCCCAGGACCTCCACAACCGCAGACCCTTTGTAACCACGCCAGCCCAGGACCTCCACAACCGCAGACCCTTTGTAACCACGCCAGCCCAGGACCTTCCACAACCGCAGACCCTTTGTAACCACAACCGCAGACCCTTTGTAACCACGCCAGCCCAGGACCTCCACAACCGCAGACCCTTTGTAACCACGCCAGCCCAGGACCTCCACAACCGCAGACCCTTTGTAACCACGCCAGCCCAGGACCTCCACAACCGCAGACCCTTTGTAACCACGCCAGCCCAGGACCTCCACAACCGCAGACCCTTTGTAACCACGCCAGCCCAGGACCTCCACAACCGCAGACCCTTTGTAACCACGCCAGCCCAGGACCTCCACAACCGCAGACCCTTTGTAACCACGCCAGCCCAGGACCTCCACAACCGCAGACCCTTTGTAACCACGCCAGCCCAGGACCTCCACAAGACCGCAGACCCAGGACCTCCACAACCGCAGACCCTTTGTAACCACGCCAGCCCAGGACCTCCACAACCGCAGACCCTTTGTAACCAGGCCAGCCCAGGACCTCCACAACCGCAGACCCTTTGTAACCACGCCAGCCCAGGACCTCCACAACCGCAGACCCTTTGTAACCAGGCCAGCCCAGGACCTCCACAACCGCAGACCCTTTGTAACCACGCCAGCCCAGGACCTCCACAACCGCAGACCCTTTGTAACCAGGCCAGCCCAGGACCTCCACAACCGACCCTTTGACCCTTTGTAACCACGCCAGCCCAGGACCTCCACAACCGCAGACCCTTTGTAACCACGCCAGCCCAGGACCTCCACAACCGCAGACCCTTTGTAACCACGCCAGCCCAGGACCTCCACAACCGCAGACCCTTTGTAACCACGCCAGCCCAGGACCTCCACAACCGCAGACCCTTTGTAACCACGCCAGCCCAGGACCTCCACAACCGCAGACCCTTTGTAACCACGCCCAGCCCAGGACCTTTGTAACCACAAGGACCTCCACAACCGCAGACCCTTTGTAACCACGCCAGCCCAGGACCTCCACAACCGCAGACCCTTTGTAACCACGCCAGCCCAGGACCTCCACAACCGCAGACCCTTTGTAACCACGCCAGCCCAGGACCTCCACATCCGGCTTTTTTTACCTGTAGGATTGGCTAAGACTAACCACCCGGATAGCTGATGAAACTGAGGAGTATTTCTGTCTGTAATAAAACCCTTCTGTGGGGAAAAACTCATTCAGATTGGCTGGGCCTGGCTCCCCAGTGGGTTGGTCTATGTCCTCCCAGGCCCACCCATGGCTGCGCCCCTGCCCAATCGTGAAATCCATAGATTAGGGCCCAATGAATTTATTTGAATTGACTGATTTTCTTATATGAACCGTAATTTCATATAAGGAAATCATGTTTTTTCATGTTGCATTTATATTTTTGTTCAGTATATCTTAAGAGAGCTTGAGAAAATATTCAAGGAAGAATAGGAGAAAATCCCCAAATCCAGATGTCAAAAGCTGATACAGATAGACCCAAGATGACTCAAAGCTGTTATCGCTGCCAAAGTTGCTTCTACAAAGTATTAAGTCAAGGGGTATAAAATACTTTCTGAAAGCACTGTATATAAAGGATGATCTTATAGGGTACCACTACAGGGGCAAGTGTTTGTATCCCTTTATGAACAAACCTAAACCTTTAGGTCACATCAGGCCTGTATTTCACATTATGCTATCGTGCAAGATGATGTGTAATTCAAATTAGAATCCAGCATGTGGGGATATCCAACTTTTAGATTTTTTTTTATCACCCAGTGTTGGGAAGACTAAGCTTCTTCTTTTATTTTTGGGGGATTGTGATGTCGGATCGCATCCAACTTAAGTTGAATACACCGCCACCTACTCTGGTTGAGTGTGAGACCATTCACGGCCTACCGACATTAAATGGTTTGTGATACAGTACTATACAATTGGGGAAAAGGAAAAATTACCCTGCCAACTATTAGCTCTCTCAAAAATAATAAGAAAACACCCCATTCCACTATTAACCCTATCTAATCCTACACCCGACAAACGTTCTGGGAGGACAGAACCCCACCACTCAACACTTTCCTGCATCTGCTCTGCAGTAAAACCTCGCAATCCCAAGTATTTCTCCACCTCTGCCACCACAACCTCTATTTTCTGGGACTTTCCATCCATTTCTGCAGTACAACTGATAACCATAGCTACAGATACCAAGAAACCGACCTTACTGAAGCACATATTCTTCCCATCACTTTCTATTAGTCTCTGCCTACTCACGGGAATCCTCTCAGGATCCCTCACCCTGTATTCCATCTTTCTCTACCACTCTCTTCACTGCTTCAGCATACAACACTTTCTGTACAACTCTGACACCTCCTAGCTCCAGCCCCATGGGCACCCCCACAACTAAACACAGACAACGTTCTCAACCGAAACTACACATTCCTTCGTCTCGTGCCCTCCTGTACACTTCTCACATCTAGGACTCTTCCTCCTACATACTGCTGCAACATGCCCATGAATTTGACGCCTAAAACACTGAATTATTTTAGGAATACAAACTCTCACAGGATAACTTACTTCCTACCTTAAACTTATCTGGCAAACACTCTACATCAAAACACAACAGACAAAGTATTTTCTGTTTGAACACTAAGTCACACCATAAAGCAAGCATCACTGGTAATCTTCCCTTTCAACTGATCTTCCTCAACATGTTATTGTTCATTCAACACCATATTGCTTTAGAGGGCAAAGCACTTATAAAAGTATTATTTGAGACAACCTAAATAATAACAAATGGAACAAGCATTTCTGTAACGGGTGTAATAAATCCATCGGATTACTCCGATTAGTAACTTTTCTTTACATTTATATGAGTAGCATAAGATTAATCAATCAATCAACTTGCATGCACAAATGTAGATATTGAAACAAACTATTATAAAAATTAAACCTGTAATAGAGCATGCTGGGAAATATGATAACGATGGGTGTGGTTTTGGTTCAAAGTCATGTGATTTTCAGGCCACTATATTTACAGTTTTTTCTGAATACTTAAACAAACAGTGATTCTAGAGGCACTATCTCTGAAACCATTTACACTTGTAGCCAATGCATTTACCAAGTCTGCCAAACTGAATGCACGTTCTCTCCTTTACACTCACTTTGTAATTTTATAACACACTTTTTGCAAAACTGTAAACACAACTCACTGCTTTACACTCAGTTTGCAATGTAATAACACACTTCTAGCAAAACTGTAAACATTGGTCTCTACATTGCTACACTATTTTGCCAATTGCCTTTCCACATTGACGCATGTGAAAACACTTTTAGATAATGAGTTCACTTACAAATCAGAGCTTGAGCACTATAAATAGGTTACAGATAAACATTTGTTTTGGACAACAATGGAGGCCAATTTTGGACAGAGTAAGAGGTGTGAGAACTAGACGAGGACGAGGACAAGGACCTGCTATACTGTTGCAGGTATCATATGAATATTTCGAAATGAGAACCAGTAAGTAACTGTAAGGGCTGTAGTCTTACTGGTACAGTAATATGTACTGTACTTTCATAATGAGAAGGATCTATCACTAAAACCATTCAAATGCTTTTACAGAACTGCAAATAAAACTGCGGGACCACATCATGGCAGATAACACCATATTCCAAAACGTCAACAGAGAGTGAGTCTCTCTGTACTGTCTCGTCTACTGAAACAGAGTGAGTCTCTCTGCACTGTCTCGTCTACTGAAACAGAGTGAGTCTCTCTGCACTGTCTCGTCTACTGAAACGCAATAGATTTAGGATGAAGCAGCTGTACAGAGTCCCTTTCGAAAGTAACTCAGACTGTGTAAAACAACTGAGATATGAATATGTGCAGGTAAGCTATACTATCCTATCATTGGTACTGGATCTGGAAGTGTATGGTGCTACATCATATTGACTGATCCCTGTCTTTTCCTACTGTGCTACATTGTCTTGTCTTGACTCTTTCAGAGAGTCATGGAGCTAGAAGCAGATGCAGTGCATCATGAGCTAATATATGTGGACAAGACAGGTTTCATCGTTGCAAAAACAAGGGGCCGCGGCAGAAATCTCATCGGACACCGTGCCTTCATCAACGTCCCGGGACAACGTGGTGGCAACAATACAATGTGTGTGGCTGTTAGTCAAAAAGGCGTCCTTCACGTTCATGCAATCCTAGGCCCATACAACACTGCACACATTATCACATTTCTGGACACCCTCAACAACAGACAATTCCCTAATGACCAGGGGCCAGAGCAACCCAGGTACGTCATCATCTGGGACAATGTTAGTTTCCACCGGGCTGCTGTGGTCCGCAATTGGTTCACAGGTCACCCACTTTTCATCGCACTCAATCTCCCCCATACTCTCCGTTCTTGAATCCTATTGGAGAATTCTTCTCTGCATCTGGTTGGAAGGTGTATGATCACCAGCCCCACCAACACATACCCCTTCTGCAGGCAATAGAGGAGGCTTGTGGAGACATGGATCAGGGGTCATGCCAGGCCTGAATACGGCACTCCAGACGATACTTTCCATGCTGCCCAGCTGAAGACAACATGTGATGTAGATGAAGTCTTATGACCAGACCCACAAAGAAGGTGAGATGGAGCCACATTTGTTTACGTTCTTTTTTTTTCTAGAACAAATGTTTTAGTTTTCTTCTACTGCTCTTTTGTTGTTTGAGGAGTGTTAGAACATATTGAGAAAAAAAACCTTTTTCACCTTATTTGTATTGATAGTGTGTTATGTTCGGAATACACATCCATACTTTACACATTTGGATACCTGTGTGTATGTGTGTATACTACATGTATGACAAAACTTTATTGCAAACTGCTATGCCCTGCAAAAAGAAAAAGCCACAAGTGTTTACACCATCAGTGCGTAGTTGGTGCTTTGTGTGCTTATTCAAATGGTAGTTTGTGTGTATGTATATTTTTAAATAGAGTTTAAGGAGTTTTGCAAGAATTGTTTGCTTTTGCAAGATATGTCAAATATTTTGCTAGTTTGGTGTGAGGTTTTGTGGTTAGTGTGTATTTTTGCCTAAGCAATCATAAAAAACTAAGGCGTATGTATGCTTCCCATCTCAAACAGTTCGGAGCAGTTCATGCATATATTATGATGACATTTTGTGACGTTTTTGGCTTCGGGAAGGTTCTGAAGATCTCCTCGGCAAAAACGTAAAAATATATTCTGACTATTTTGAGGAAGTGGCTACAGTGTCTCAAGATGGACAAACAGTACTATTGGTGGTGGGGTTCTTGTTTTTCAAGCTAAGGTCTTTTCAAGCTAATGTATGCTAGCAAACTCATACGGCTTCAACCGGACCGAAGCATGCCGAAGCCTCTTGGGTAGGGTTTCCCAAACTCGGTCCTCGGAACCCCAAGGGGTGCACATTTTAGTTTTTGCCCTAACAATATACAGGTGATTCAAATTATTAAAGCTTTATCATTAGTTGATGATTTGAATCAGCTGCTAGGGCAAAAACCAAAATACGCACCCCTTGGGGGCCCCGAGTTTGGGAAAAACCCTGCTTTAGGGTAAAACTAGGCCCTCAAAATAAGGCCTTATACAATACGTACTGTATATTGTTAACACTGTCAGTGTTATTATTGAAAAAATGTACACTTAAGAATTTTCTCTGTATGTAACAACAATCTTGCTATTGTAAAAACCACAGTTACTTCACATGTATAGGAACTTGATATCAAGTTCTACTGCATTACCTTATGTCTCACTCATTATGTATTAGTTCGTTTTTAAGCTGCAAAAGTGGTCTACTGTCTAATGTTGAGGTGATTCCATGTCAGTCATGTGTTTACAGTTTTTTACAATCGCTTACCCACTAAAGGTGGTACTTGAGGCACACTCAGTGAAACCATTAACTCATGTACCTAATCCTCAGACCAAGTCTGCAAAACGTCAAGGACATTATCTGCTTTACACTCAGTTTGCAAAACACTAAACACAGTTATCTACATTAGACACATCATCCAAAACTAACACGTCTTGTGTTTAATTTGGAAAACACTGGCATTCCAAATGCCACACTCATTTACCCATTACCTACACCCAGTGCATACATTACCTACACCCATTACCTACACCCAGTGCTCACATGTGAAAACGCTCATTTCTTCACTTAGAAGACTTAGGTTGGCTTTCTTGGTTTGGACAACAATGGAGGCCAATTTTGGAGAGAGTTAGAGGAGTGAGAGTAAGACGGGGATGAGGAGGAGGAGGACAAGCCTATTTGTTTATCTTCTACTGTGTTTGTTTTGTCTGTTACTGTTCATCCTGAAATCTGGATGAAAATACAATGTTTTGAGAAATAAATACATTTTTATTTTTCCCCTCTTGCATTTCTGTTTATAGGGTAAATATATACTGACTGCATACATACTGTATATATTTGTGCACATGTACTTGTGAGTGCTATGACAAACTGCCGTGGAATTCACTGAACATGCAAAAGACACAAGATAGTAGTGTTTTACGTTTGTCACATCCGTGTGTAGTTAACGTGTATAAGAGCTAATCATTTGATGGTTTGTGTAGAGTTTTGATGCAAAAACACAATTTTGAGAAAAGTTCAAATGGTTTTGAATTAAGGGTTTGGTTTTGCAAGAGGTGTGTGATGTTTTGCATAGAGTCTAGAGAAAAGGAACCATAGTTTCAGAAATCTTGTGTATGCAATTGTCAAACTGTAATACTAGCTATAGGCTACATTAAGATTCATATCTGAGAGCCCTCCAAACCTTGTGTTAATGATAGTATATTTACACTAATTTAACTAACTGTTATAGTTTATTGGATCTTCAACTATTTGGCAGCCGTTAAATAAATATTTTCTTTTCAAATAAACTTGCCTATAGTCAAATAACTTAAAGTATTATTGGGTTTTCTGAGGCGTATTCAGAATGCTTTCAAAAATGATGTATTTTTCTGAGACTTGTAGAGTGTTTGAAAATATTTGCCTTTTATGTTGAAAGCAACTTTATATAAACTATATTTGACTACCTTGAGTATTTGAAAAGTTGGTATTTACAAAATACAACTCTTTTCTGCCCAGGTCTGGTGTGTTCTGTCCAATGTTTATCCAAATTGGGTTGTAGCCTCTATGGATTATATTTCCACATTCTTTTGTTGTTTAAATTTTACCCCATTTTTCTCCCCAATTTCGTGGTATCCAATTGTTTTAGTAGCTACTATCTTGTCTCATCGCTACAACTCCCGTACGTACGGGCTCGGGAAAGACGTACATATATGAGTGTCATACTATATTCCTTCAATTTAGCTTTATAATAAGCTAGAATAAACACAAAACATCTGGTCACCCGATAATCCTCATTGGTTGTGTCACGTAGGGCTGGGAATTGCCAGGATCTCACGATATGATATAGTCACAGTACTTAGGTGGCGATACAATATCTATTGCGATTCTCATGATTATATATGTATTGCGATTTGATACTGTGCTTTTATTTTTGATTCAATGTTCCAAACATATCGCTCACCGTATGTCTGCTGCAGAGGAATGAGAGAGCCATGAGAAAATGAGTTTGATCAGTCATGGAAATAAAAGTGCTGAAAAAAAATTGGCTCCCTATTTTAAAGAGAAGATGGAGAACAAACTATGAAGGAAGAATACTGGAGTTTTGGTCCAGGTACAGCCGACTAGCGCAAAAATAATAATGCGATATTGTCAAAATGATACGATATTATATATTGTCAAAATGATACGATATTATATATTGTCAAAAATAATATCCCAATATGTAACAATCAATATTTTTCAAATCATTTTTTTTTGTCACATACACATGGTTAGCACATATTATTGCGAGTGTCACCTCTCTCCCCCATTACTAACTAGTGTCAACTCTCTCTCGTGGCAGCTGGTTTTCCACATCCCAGCATATTTGCTGATGAGAAAAGGGAAATGGCATACTTAATTAAATAAATCTGTTATGGCATAATATATGCAGGCCATTTCAAAGGTGGAGAAATCATTGGGAGCAGTGGAATTCAGAGACATTAGTCACCCCAGTGGATTTACCCATCTCCCTCAGCTCGGAGTGAGAGACCAGCTCTAGTTCAGAGACATTAGTCACCCCAGTGGATTTACCCATCTCCCTCAGCTCGGAGTGAGAGACCAGCTCTAGTTCAGAGACATTAGTCACCCCAGTGGATTTACCCATCTCCCTCAGCTCGGAGTGAGAGACCAGCTCTAGTTCAGAGACATTAGTCACCCCAGTGGATTTACCCATCTCCCTCAGCTCGGAGTGAGAGACCAGCTCTAGTTCAAAGACATTAGTCACCCCAGTGGATTTACCCATCTCCCTCAGCTCGGAGTGAGAGACCAGCTCTAGTTCAGAGACATTAGTCACCCCAGTGGATTTACCCATCTCCCTCAGCTCGGAGTGAGAGACCAGCTCTAGTTCAGAGACATTAGTCACCCCAGTGGATTTACCCATCTCCCTCAGCTCGGAGTGAGAGACCAGCTCTAGTTCAGAGACATTAGTCACCCCAGTGGATTTACCCATCTCCCTCAGCTCGGAGTGAGAGACCAGCTCTAGTTCAGAGACATTAGTCACCCCAGTGGATTTACCCATCTCCCTCAGCTCGGAGTGAGAGACCAGCTATAGTTCAGAGACATTAGTCACCCCAGTGGATTTACCCATCTCCCTCAGCTCGGAGTGAGAGACCAGCTCTAGTTCAGAGACATTAGTCACCCCAGTGGATTTACCCATCTCCCTCAGCTCGGAGTGAGAGACCAGCTCTTGTTCAGAGACATTAGTCACCACAGTGGATTTACCCATCTCCCTCAGCTCGGAGTGAGAGACCAGCTCTAGTTCAGAGACATTAGTCACCCCAGTGGATTTACCCATCTCCCAGCTCGGTGAGAGACCAGCTCTAGTTCAGAGACATTAGTCACCCCAGTGGATTTACCCATCTCCCTCAGCTCGGAGTGAGAGACCAGCTCTAGTTCAGAGACATTAGTCACCCCAGTGGATTTACCCATCTCCCTCAGCTCGGAGTGAGAGACCAGCTCTAGTTCAGAGACATTAGTCACCCCAGTGGATTTACCCATCTCCCTCAGCTCGGAGTGAGAGACCAGCTCTAGTTCAGAGACATTAGTCACCCCAGTGGATTTACCCATCTCCCTCAGCTCGGAGTGAGAGACCAGCTCTAGTTCAGAGACATTAGTCACCCCAGTGGATTTACCCATCTCCCTCAGCTCGGAGTGAGAGACCAGCTCTAGTTCAGAGACATTAGTCACCCCAGTGGATTTACCCATCTCCCTCAGCTCGGAGTGAGAGACCAGCTCTAGTTCAGAGACATTAGTCACCCCAGTGGATTTACCCATCTCCCTCAGCTCGGAGTGAGAGACCAGCTCTAGTTCAGAGACATTAGTCACCCCAGTGGATTTACCCATCTCCCTCAGCTCGGAGTGAGAGACCAGCTCTAGTTCAGAGACATTAGTCACCCCAGTGGATTTACCCATCTCCCTCAGCTCGGAGTGAGAGACCAGCTCTAGTTCAAACACATTAGTCACCCCAGTGGATTTACCCATCTCCCTCAGCTCGGAGTGAGAGACCAGCTCTAGTTCAGACACATTAGTCACCCCAGTGGATTTACCCATCTCCTCAGCTCGGAGTGAGAGACCAGCTCTAGTTGGATTTACCCATCTCCTCAGCTCGGGGTGAGACAGAGACATTAGTCACCCCAGTGGATTTACCCATCTCCCTCAGCTCGGAGTGAGAGACCAGCTCTAGTTCAGAGACATTAGTCACCCCAGTGGATTTACCCATCTCCCTCAGCTCGGAGTGAGAGACCAGCTCTAGTTCAGAGACATTAGTCACCCCAGTGGATTTACCCATCTCCCTCAGCTCGGAGTGAGAGACCAGCTCTAGTTCAGAGACATTAGTCACCCCAGTGGATTTACCCATCTCCCTCAGCTCGGAGTGAGAGACCAGCTCTAGTTCAGAGACATTAGTCACCCCAGTGGATTTACCCATCTCCCTCAGCTCGGAGTGAGAGACCAGCTCTAGTTCAGAGACATTAGTCACCCCAGTGGATTTACCCATCTCCCTCAGCTCGGAGTGAGAGACCAGCTCTAGTTCAGAGACATTAGTCACCCCAGTGGATTTACCCATCTCCCTCAGCTCGGAGTGAGAGACCAGCTCTAGTTCAGAGACATTAGTCACCCCAGTGGATTTACCCATCTCCCTCAGCTCGGAGTGAGAGACCAGCTCTAGTTCAGAGACATTAGTCACCCCAGTGGATTTACCCATCTCCCTCAGCTCGGAGTGAGAGACCAGCTCTAGTTCAGAGACATTAGTCACCCCAGTGGATTTACCCATCTCCCTCAGCTCGGAGTGAGAGACCAGCTCTAGTTCAGAGACATTAGTCACCCCAGTGGATTTACCCATCTCCCTCAGCTCGGAGTGAGAGACCAGCTCTAGTTCAGAGACATTAGTCACCCCAGTGGATTTACCCATCTCCCTCAGCTCGGAGTGAGAGACCAGCTCTAGTTCAGAGACAAGTCACATTAGTCACCCAGAGAGTGGAGCTCGGAGTGAGAGACCAGCTCTAGTTCAAAGACATTAGTCACCCCAGTGGATTTACCCATCTCCCTCAGCTCGGAGTGAGAGACCAGCTCTAGTTCAGAGACATTAGTCACCCCAGTGGATTTACCCATCTCCCTCAGCTCGGAGTGAGAGACCAGCTCTAGTTCAGAGACATTAGTCACCCCAGTGGATTTACCCATCTCCCTCAGTCACCAGCTCTAGTTCAGGACATTAGTCACCCCAGTGGATTTACCCATCTCCCTCAGCTCGGAGTGAGAGACCAGCTCTAGTTCAGAGACATTAGTCACCCCAGTGGATTTACCCATCTCCCTCAGCTCGGAGTGAGAGACCAGCTCTAGTTCAGAGACATTAGTCACCCCAGTGGATTTACCCATCTCCCTCAGCTCGGAGTGAGAGACCAGCTCTAGTTCAGAGACATTAGTCACCCCAGTGGATTTACCCATCTCCCTCAGCTCGGAGTGAGAGACCAGCTCTAGTTCAGAGACATTAGTCACCCCAGTGGATTTACCCATCTCCCTCAGCTCGGAGTGAGAGACCAGCTCTAGTTCAGAGACATTAGTCACCCCAGTGGATTTACCCATCTCCCTCAGCTCGGAGTGAGAGACCAGCTCTAGTTCAGAGACATTAGTCACCCCAGTGGATTTACCCATCTCCCTCAGCTCGGAGTGAGAGACCAGCTCTAGTTCAGAGACATTAGTCACCCCAGTGGATTTACCCATCTCCCTCAGCTCGGAGTGAGAGACCAGCTCTAGTTCAGAGACATTAGTCACCCCAGTGGATTTACCCATCTCCCTCAGCTCGGAGTGAGAGACCAGCTCTAGTTCAGAGACATTAGTCACCCCAGTGGATTTACCCATCTCCCTCAGCTCGGAGTGAGAGACCAGCTCTAGTTCAGAGACATTAGTCACCCCAGTGGATTTACCCATCTCCCTCAGCTCGGAGTGAGAGACCAGCTCTAGTTCAGAGACATTAGTCACCCCAGTGGATTTACCCATCTCCCTCAGCTCGGAGTGAGAGACCAGCTCTAGTTCAGAGACATTAGTCACCCCAGTGGATTTACCCATCTCCCTCAGCTCGGAGTGAGAGACCAGCTCTAGTTCAGAGACATTAGTCACCCCAGTGGATTTACCCATCTCCCTCAGCTCGGAGTGAGAGACCAGCTCTAGTTCAGAGACATTAGTCACCCCAGTGGATTTACCCATCTCCCTCAGCTCGGAGTGAGAGACCAGCTCTAGTTCAGAGACATTAGTCACCCCAGTGGATTTACCCATCTCCCTCAGCTCGGAGTGAGAGACCAGCTCTAGTTCAGAGACATTAGTCACCCCAGTGGATTTACCCATCTCCCTCAGCTCGGAGTGAGAGACCAGCTCTAGTTCAGAGACATTAGTCACCCCAGTGGATTTACCCATCTCCCTCAGCTCGGAGTGAGAGACCAGCTCTAGTTCAGAGACATTAGTCACCCCAGTGGATTTACCCATCTCCCTCAGCTCGGAGTGAGAGACCAGCTCTAGTTCAGAGACATTAGTCACCCCAGTGGATTTACCCATCTCCCTCAGCTCGGAGTGAGAGACCAGCTCTAGTTCAGAGACATTAGTCACCCCAGTGGATTTACCCATCTCCCTCAGCTCGGAGTGAGAGACCAGCTCTAGTTCAGAGACATTAGTCACCCCAGTGGATTTACCCATCTCCCTCAGCTCGGAGTGAGAGACCAGCTCTAGTTCAGAGACATTAGTCACCCCAGTGGATTTACCCATCTCCCTCAGCTCGGAGTGAGAGACCAGCTCTAGTTCAGAGACATTAGTCACCCCAGTGGATTTACCCATCTCCCTCAGCTCGGAGTGAGAGACCAGCTCTAGTTCAGAGACATTAGTCACCCCAGTGGATTTACCCATCTCCCTCAGCTCGGAGTGAGAGACCAGCTCTAGTTCAGAGACATTAGTCACCCCAGTGGATTTACCCATCTCCCTCAGCTCGGAGTGAGAGACCAGCTCTAGTTCAGAGACATTAGTCACCCCAGTGGATTTACCCATCTCCCTCAGCTCGGAGTGAGAGACCAGCTATAGTTCAGAGACATTAGTCACCCCAGTGGATTTACCCATCTCCCTCAGCTCGGAGTGAGAGACCAGCTCTAGTTCAGAGACATTAGTCACCCCAGTGGATTTACCCATCTCCCTCAGCTCGGAGTGAGAGACCAGCTCTAGTTCAGAGACATTAGTCACCCCAGTGGATTTACCCATCTCCCTCAGCTCGGAGTGAGAGACCAGCTCTAGTTCAGAGACATTAGTCACCCCAGTGGATTTACCCATCTCCCTCAGCTCGGAGTGAGAGACCAGCTCTAGTTCAGAGACATTAGTCACCCCAGTGGATTTACCCATCTCCTCAGCTCGGAGTGAGAGACCAGCTCTAGTTCAGAGACATTAGTCACCCCAGTGGATTTACCCATCTCCCTCAGCTCGGAGTGAGAGACCAGCTCTAGTTCAGAGACATTAGTCACCCCAGTGGATTTACCCATCTCCCTCAGCTCGGAGTGAGAGACCAGCTCTAGTTCAGAGACATTAGTCACCCCAGTGGATTTACCCATCTCCCTCAGCTCGGAGTGAGAGACCAGCTCTAGTTCAGAGACATTAGTCACCCCAGTGGATTTACCCATCTCCTCAGCTCGGAGTGAGAGACCAGCTCTAGTTCAGAGACATTAGTCACCCCAGTGGATTTACCCATCTCCCTCAGCTCGGAGTGAGAGACCAGCTCTAGTTCAGAGACATTAGTCACCCCAGTGGATTTACCCATCTCCCTCAGCTCGGAGTGAGAGACCAGCTCTAGTTCAGAGACATTAGTCACCCCAGTGGATTTACCCATCTCCCTCAGCTCGGAGTGAGAGACCAGCTCTAGTTCAGAGACATTAGTCACCCCAGTGGATTTACCCATCTCCCTCAGCTCGGAGTGAGAGACCAGCTCTAGTTCAGAGACATGGATTTACCCATCTCCCTCAGCTAGTCACCCCAGTGGATTTACCCATCTCCCTCAGCTCGGAGTGAGAGACCAGCTCTAGTTCAGAGACATTAGTCACCCCAGTGGATTTACCCATCTCCCTCAGCTCGGGTGAGAGACCAGCTCTAGTTCAGAGACATTAGTCACCCCAGTGGATTTACCCATCTCCCTCAGCTCGGAGTGAGAGACCAGCTCTAGTTCAGAGACATTAGTCACCCCAGTGGATTTACCCATCTCCCTCAGCTCGGAGTGAGAGACCAGCTCTAGTTCAGAGACATTAGTCACCCCAGTGGATTTACCCATCTCCCTCAGCTCGGAGTGAGAGACCAGCTCTAGTTCAGAGACATTAGTCACCCCAGTGGATTTACCCATCTCCCTCAGCTCGGAGTGAGAGACCAGCTCTAGTTCAGAGACATTAGTCACCCCAGTGGATTTACCCATCTCCCTCAGCTCGGAGTGAGAGACCAGCTCTAGTTCAGAGACATTAGTCACCCCAGTGGATTTACCCATCTCCCTCAGCTCGGAGTGAGTCTAGTTCAGAGACCAGCTATAGTTCAGAGACATTAGTCACCCCAGTGGATTTACCCATCTCCCTCAGCTCGGAGTGAGAGACCAGCTCTAGTTCAGAGACATTAGTCACCCCAGTGGATTTACCCATCTCCCTCAGCTCGGAGTGAGAGACCAGCTCTAGTTCAGAGACATTAGTCACCCCAGTGGATTTACCCATCTCCCTCAGCTCGGAGTGAGAGACCAGCTCTAGTTCAGAGACATTAGTCACCCCAGTGGATTTACCCATCTCCCTCAGCTCGGAGTGACCAGCTCTAGTTCAGAGACATTAGTCACCCCAGTGGATTTACCCATCTCCCTCAGCTCGGAGTGAGAGACCAGCTCTAGTTCAGAGACATTAGTCACCCCAGTGGATTTACCCATCTCCCTCAGCTCGGAGTGAGAGACCAGCTCTAGTTCAGAGACATTAGTCACCCCAGTGGATTTACCCATCTCCCTCAGCTCGGAGTGAGAGACCAGCTCTAGTTCAGAGACATTAGTCACCCCAGTGGATTTACCCATCTCCCTCAGCTCGGAGTGAGAGACCAGCTCTAGTTCAGAGACATTAGTCACCCCAGTGGATTTACCCATCTCCCTCAGCTCGGAGTGAGAGACCAGCTCTAGTTCAGAGACATTAGTCACCCCAGTGGATTTACCCATCTCCCTCAGCTCGGAGTGAGAGACCAGCTCTAGTTCAGAGACATTAGTCACCCCAGTGGATTTACCCATCTCCCTCAGCTCGGAGTGAGAGACCAGCTCTAGTTCAGAGACATTAGTCACCCCAGTGGATTTACCCATCTCCCTCAGCTCGGAGTGAGAGACCAGCTCTAGTTCAGAGACATTAGTCACCCCAGTGGATTTACCCATCTCCCTCAGCTCGGAGTGAGAGACCAGCTGGATTTACCCATCTCCCTCAGTTCTCTAGAGAGACATTAGTCACCCCAGTGGATTTACCCATCTCCCTCAGCTCGGAGTGAGAGACCAGCTCTAGTTCAGAGACATTAGTCACCCCAGTGGATTTACCCATCTCCCTCAGCTCGGAGTGAGAGACCAGCTCTAGTTCAGAGACATTAGTCACCCCAGTGGATTTACCCATCTCCCTCAGCTCGGAGTGAGAGACCAGCTCTAGTTCAGAGACATTAGTCACCCCAGTGGATTTACCCATCTCCCTCAGCTCGGAGTGAGAGACCAGCTCTAGTTCAGAGACATTAGTCACCCCAGTGGATTTACCCATCTCCCTCAGCTCGGAGTGAGAGACCAGCTCTAGTTCAGAGACATTAGTCACCCCAGTGGATTTACCCATCTCCCTCAGCTCGGAGTGAGAGACCAGCTCTAGTTCAGAGACATTAGTCACCCCAGTGGATTTACCCATCTCCCTCAGCTCGGAGTGAGAGACCAGCTCTAGTTCAGAGACATTAGTCACCCCAGTGGATTTACCCATCTCCCTCAGCTCGGAGTGAGAGACCAGCTCTAGTTCAGAGACATTAGTCACCCCAGTGGATTTACCCATCTCCCTCAGCTCGGGTGAGAGACCAGCTCTAGTTCAGAGACATTAGTCACCCCAGTGGATTTACCCATCTCCCTCAGCTCGGAGTGAGAGACCAGCTCTAGTTCAGAGACATTAGTCACCCCAGTGGATTTACCCATCTCCCTCAGCTCGGAGTGAGAGACCAGCTCTAGTTCAGAGACATTAGTCACCCCAGTGGATTTACCCATCTCCCTCAGCTCGGAGTGAGAGACCAGCTCTAGTTCAGAGACATTAGTCACCCCAGTGGATTTACCCATCTCCCTCAGCTCGGAGTGAGAGACCAGCTCTAGTTCAGAGACATTAGTCACCCCAGTGGATTTACCCATCTCCCTCAGCTCGGAGTGAGAGACCAGCTCTAGTTCAGAGACATTAGTCACCCCAGTGGATTTACCCATCTCCCTCAGCTCGGAGTGAGAGACCAGCTCTAGTTCAGAGACATTAGTCACCCCAGTGGATTTACCCATCTCCCTCAGCTCGGAGTGAGAGACCAGCTCTAGTTCAGAGACATTAGTCACCCCAGTGGATTTACCCATCTCCCTCAGCTCGGAGTGAGAGACCAGCTCTAGTTCAGAGACATTAGTCACCCCAGTGGATTTACCCATCTCCCTCAGCTCGGAGTGAGAGACCAGCTCTAGTTCAGAGACATTAGTCACCCCAGTGGATTTACCCATCTCCCTCAGCTCGGAGTGAGAGACCAGCTCTAGTTCAGAGACATTAGTCACCCCAGTGGATTTACCCATCTCCCTCAGCTCGGAGTGAGAGACCAGCTCTAGTTCAGAGACATTAGTCACCCCAGTGGATTTACCCATCTCCCTCAGCTCGGAGTGAGAGACCAGCTCTAGTTCAGAGACATTAGTCACCCCAGTGGATTTACCCATCTCCCTCAGCTCGGAGTGAGAGACCAGCTCTAGTTCAGAGACATTAGTCACCCCAGTGGATTTACCCATCTCCCTCAGCTCGGAGTGAGAGACCAGCTCTAGTTCAGAGACATTAGTCACCCCAGTGGATTTACCCATCTCCCTCAGCTCGGAGTGAGAGACCAGCTCTAGTTCAGAGACATTAGTCACCCCAGTGGATTTACCCATCTCCCTCAGCTCGGAGTGAGAGACCAGCTCTAGTTCAGAGACATTAGTCACCCCAGTGGATTTACCCATCTCCCTCAGCTCGGAGTGAGAGACCAGCTCTAGTTCAGAGACATTAGTCACCCCAGTGGATTACCCATCTCCCTCAGCTCGGAGTGAGAGACCAGCTCTAGTTCAGAGACATTAGTCACCCCAGTGGATTTACCCATCTCCCTCAGCTCGGAGTGAGAGACCAGCTCTAGTTCAGAGACATTAGTCACCCCAGTGGATTTACCCATCTCCCTCAGCTCGGAGTGAGAGACCAGCTCTAGTTCAGAGACATTAGTCACCCCAGTGGATTTACCCATCTCCCTCAGCTCGGAGTGAGAGACCAGCTCTAGTTCAGAGACATTAGTCACCCCAGTGGATTTACCCATCTCCCTCAGCTCGGAGTGAGAGACCAGCTCTAGTTCAGAGACATTAGTCACCCCAGTGGATTTACCCATCTCCCTCAGCTCGGGTGAGAGACCAGCTCTAGTTCAGAGACATTAGTCACCCCAGTGGATTTACCCATCTCCCTCAGCTCGGAGTGAGAGACCAGCTCTAGTTCAGAGACATTAGTCACCCCAGTGGATTTACCCATCTCCCTCAGCTCGGAGTGAGAGACCAGCTCTAGTTCAGAGACATTAGTCACCCCAGTGGATTTACCCATCTCCCTCAGCTCGGAGTGAGAGACCAGCTCTAGTTCAGAGACATTAGTCACCCCAGTGGATTTACCCATCTCCCTCAGCTCGGAGTGAGAGACCAGCTCTAGTTCAGAGACATTAGTCACCCCAGTGGATTTACCCATCTCCCTCAGCTCGGAGTGAGAGACCAGCTCTAGTTCAGAGACATTAGTCACCCCAGTGGATTTACCCATCTCCCTCAGCTCGGACATTAGTGAGTGGACCAGCTCTAGTTCAGAGACATTAGTCACCCCAGTGGATTTACCCATCTCCCTCAGCTCGGGTGAGAGACCAGCTCTAGTTCAGAGACATTAGTCACCCCAGTGGATTTACCCATCTCCCTCAGCTCGGAGTGAGAGACCAGCTCTAGTTCAGAGACATTAGTCACCCCAGTGGATTTACCCATCTCCCTCAGCTCGGAGTGAGAGACCAGCTCTAGTTCAGAGACATTAGTCACCCCATCTCCCTCAGTGGATTTACCCATCTCCCTCAGCTCGGAGTGAGAGACCAGCTCTAGTTCAGAGACATTAGTCACCCCAGTGGATTTACCCATCTCCCTCAGCTCGGAGTGAGAGACCAGCTCTAGTTCAGAGACATTAGTCACCCCAGTGGATTTACCCATCTCCCTCAGCTCGGAGTGAGAGACCAGCTCTAGTTCAGAGACATTAGTCACCCCAGTGGATTTACCCATCTCCCTCAGCTCGGAGTGAGAGACCAGCTCTAGTTCAGAGACATTAGTCACCCCAGTGGATTTACCCATCTCCCTCAGCTCGGAGTGAGAGACCAGCTCTAGTTCAGAGACATTAGTCACCCCAGTGGATTTACCCATCTCCCTCAGCTCGGAGTGAGAGACCAGCTCTAGTTCAGAGACATTAGTCACCCCAGTGGATTTACCCATCTCCCTCAGCTCGGAGTCTAGTTCAGAGACATTAGTCACCCCAGTGGATTTACCCATCTCCCTCAGCTCGGGAGTGAGAGACCAGCTCTAGTTCAGAGACATTAGTCACCCCAGTGGATTTACCCATCTCCCTCAGCTCGGAGTGAGAGACCAGCTCTAGTTCAGAGACATTAGTCACCCCAGTGGATTTACCCATCTCCCTCAGCTCGGAGTGAGAGACCAGCTCTAGTTCAGTTCAGACATTAGTCACCCCAGTGGATTTTACCCATCTCCCTCAGCTCGGAGTGAGAGACCAGCTCAGTTCAGGTCACCCCAGTGGATTTACCCATCTCCCTCAGCTCGGAGTGAGAGACCAGCTCTAGTTCAGAGACATTAGTCACCCCAGTGGATTTACCCATCTCCCTCAGCTCGGAGTCCAGCTCTAGTTCAGAGACATTAGTCACCCCAGTGGATTTACCCATCTCCCTCAGCTCGGAGTGAGAGACCAGCTCTAGTTCAGAGACATTAGTCACCCCAGTGGATTTACCCATCTCCCTCTCCCTCAGCAGAGACATTAGTCACCCCAGTGGATTTACCCATCTCCCTCAGCTCGTGAGAGACCAGCTCTAGTTCAGAGACATTAGTCACCCCAGTGGATTTACCCATCTCCCTCAGCTCGGAGTGAGAGACCAGCTCTAGTTCAGAGACATTAGTCACCCCAGTGGATTTACCCATCTCCCTCAGCTCGGAGTGAGAGACCAGCTCTAGTTCAGAGACATTAGTCACCCCAGTGGATTTACCCATCTCCCTCAGCTCGGAGTGAGAGACCAGCTCTAGTTCAGAGACATTAGTCACCCCAGTGGATTTACCCATCTCCCTCAGCTCGGAGTGAGAGACCAGCTCTAGTTCAGAGACATTAGTCACCCCAGTGGATTTACCCATCTCCCTCAGCTCGGAGTGAGAGACCAGCTCTAGTTCAGAGACATTAGTCACCCCAGTGGATTTACCCATCTCCCTCAGCTCGGAGTGAGAGACCAGCTCTAGTTCAGAGACATTAGTCACCCCAGTGGATTTACCCATCTCCCTCAGCTCGGAGTGAGAGACCAGCTCTAGTTCAGAGACATTAGTCACCCCAGTGGATTTACCCATCTCCCTCAGCTCGGAGTGAGAGACCAGCTCTAGTTCAGAGACATTAGTCACCCCAGTGGATTTACCCATCTCCCTCAGCTCGGAGTGAGAGACCAGCTCTAGTTCAGAGACATTAGTCACCCCAGTGGATTTACCCATCTCCCTCAGCTCGGAGTGAGAGACCAGCTCTAGTTCAGAGACATTAGTCACCCCAGTGGATTTACCCATCTCCCTCAGCTCGGAGTGAGAGACCAGCTCTAGTTCAGAGACATTAGTCACCCCAGTGGATTTACCCATCTCCCTCAGCTCGGAGTGAGAGACCAGCTCTAGTTCAGAGACATTAGTCACCCCAGTGGATTTACCCATCTCCCTCAGCTCGGAGTGAGAGACCAGCTATAGTTCAGAGACATTAGTCACCCCAGTGGATTTACCCATCTCCCTCAGCTCGGAGTGAGAGACCAGCTCTAGTTCAGAGACATTAGTCACCCCAGTGGATTTACCCATCTCCCTCAGCTCGGAGTGAGAGACCAGCTCTAGTTCAGAGACATTAGTCACCCCAGTGGATTTACCCATCTCCCTCAGCTCGGAGTGAGAGACCAGCTCTAGTTCAGAGACATTAGTCACCCCAGTGGATTTACCCATCTCCCTCAGCTCGGAGTGAGAGACCAGCTCTAGTTCAGAGACATTAGTCACCCCAGTGGATTTACCCATCTCCCTCAGCTCGGAGTGAGAGACCAGCTCTAGTTCAGAGACATTAGTCACCCCAGTGGATTTACCCATCTCCTCAGCTCGGAGTGAGAGACCAGCTCTAGTTCAGAGACATTAGTCACCCCAGTGGATTTACCCATCTCCCTCAGCTCGGAGTGAGAGACCAGCTCTAGTTCAGAGACATTAGTCACCCCAGTGGATTTACCCATCTCCCTCAGCTCGGAGTGAGAGACCAGCTCTAGTTCAGAGACATTAGTCACCCCAGTGGATTTACCCATCTCCCTCAGCTCGGAGTGAGAGACCAGCTCTAGTTCAGAGACATTAGTCACCCCAGTGGATTTACCCATCTCCCTCAGCTCGGAGTGAGAGACCAGCTCTAGTTCAGAGACATTAGTCACCCCAGTGGATTTACCCATCTCCCTCAGCTCGGAGTGAGAGACCAGCTCTAGTTCAGAGACATTAGTCACCCCAGTGGATTTACCCATCTCCCTCAGCTCGGAGTGAGAGACCAGCTCTAATTCAAACACATTAGTCACCCCAGTGGATTTACCCATCTCCCTCAGCTCGGAGTGAGAGACCAGCTCTAGTTCAAATACATTAGTCACCCCAGTGGATTTACCCATCTCCCTCAGCTCGGAGTGAGAGACCAGCTCTAGTTCAGAGACATTAGTCACCCCAGTGGATTTACCCATCTCCCTCAGCTCGGAGTGAGAGACCAGCTCTAGTTCAGAGACATTAGTCACCCCAGTGGATTTACCCATCTCCCTCAGCTCGGAGTGAGAGACCAGCTCTAGTTCAGAGACATTAGTCACCCCAGTGGATTTACCCATCTCCCTCAGCTCGGAGTGAGAGACCAGCTCTAGTTCAGAGACATTAGTCACCCCAGTGGATTTACCCATCTCCCTCAGCTCGGAGTGAGAGACCAGCTCTAGTTCAGAGACATTAGTCACCCCAGTGGATTTACCCATCTCCCTCAGCTCGGAGTGAGAGACCAGCTCTAGTTCAGAGACATTAGTCACCCCAGTGGATTTACCCATCTCCCTCAGCTCGGAGTGAGAGACCAGCTCTAGTTCAGAGACATTAGTCACCCCAGTGGATTTACCCATCTCCCTCAGCTCGGAGTGAGAGACCAGCTCTAGTTCAGAGACATTAGTCACCCCAGTGGATTTACCCATCTCCCTCAGCTCGGAGTGAGAGACCAGCTATAATTCAGAGCTGGGGCTGTAATTCAGACCAGCTCTAGTTCAGAGTTGGGGCTATAATTCAGACCGGCTCTAATTCAGAGTTGGGGCTGTATTTCAGACCTGCTCTAGTTCAGAGTTGGGGCTGTAATTCAGACCAGCTCTAATTCAGAGTTGGGGCTGTATTTCAGACCTGCTCTAGTTCAGAGTTGGGGCTGTAATTCAGACCAGCTCTAATTCAGAGTTGGGGCTGTATTTCAGACCTGCTCTAGTTCAGAGTTGGGGCTGTAATTCAGACCTGCTCTAATTCAGAGTTGGGGCTGTAATTCAGACCTGCTCTAGTTCAGAGTTGGGGCTGTAATTCAGACCTGCTCTAATTCAGAGTTGGGGCTGTATTTCAGACCTGCTCTAATTCAGAGTTGGGGCTGTAATTCAGACCAGCTCTAATTCAGAGTTGGGGCTGTAATTCAGACCAGCTCTAATTCAGAGTTGGGGCTGTAATTCAGACCAGCTCTAGTTCAGAGTTGGGGCTGTAATTCAGACCAGCTCTAATTCAGAGTTGGGGCTGTAATTCAGACCAGCTCTAATTCAGAGTTGGGGCTGTAATTCAGACCAGCTCTAATTCAGAGTTTATTGAGAATTTATCGCTCTCTCTCTGCCTCCATGCGTGCTCTTAGCAAATTGCCTGACCTGCTGTCTAACTATGCTAAATTTGAATTATTAATAGTGGATAATCTTACTTTAGATTGGTTGATTTCAGTTCCTGATGGGCTGAAAGATATTTGTACTGAGCTAAATCTAATTTAGCTGATAACTAAACCAACCTGCCCCAACTTTAAACACCATGAAAATTCTACTCTTTTAGATAAATTATAGCAACAAACTCCTCATAAGTTTACAGCCATTGGGATATTTTCTTATGAGTTCAGTGACCATTGACCCTTTGCCTGCATAAGAGATGGTAAACTACCTCAATCTCGCACTCGCATGATGACAAAGAACATTTGGGGAATTTAATTAGCAATATTTTTTTCTGAGCTAGGGTTGAGTGACTGGTGGGTTGTGTCAACTATCACTGACTCGGATCAGGCCCTTACATTTATTTATTTCCCTGTTTAACTTGAAGGGGAAAGGCAGATCTTGTCCTTGGTTCACACATGAATTGTCAGATAAATTACAGGAAAGAAATGTAGCTTGAGCTAAGGCTAGACTGACTGATTCTGTCTGACTGGCAGTGCTTCAGACATTTTAGAAATACATGTATATCCCTGTTTTAAAAAAAAAGCAAAATCAACATATTTCTTGAATTGTGTATCGGAGAATGGTGGTAATCCATCCAATTTCTCGAAAGTGGTCAAATCTTTGGAACACAACTCCATCCCCTCATTGCCCCAGCAGGGTCTGAGAGCCTCTGGTCCCATTACAGACAAAATGCACAATTGTGGTGCTTTTAATAATCATTTTGATCAGATGGCCACCTGTTCTAAAGGATTGTCTCTGAAAATGTTATTCATTACGCTAGAGGGAGTCCTTTGGTCACCTCAGAACAGATTGTAGAAAATAGACTAACAGACTTTATGTTCATTTCAACCCTTTGATGTCCATGATTTACTAAGTGCTTGCTAAAGATTGATGTAAAAAAATCCATAGCGGCTGATTCACTTGATCCCTTCTTACTGTAGCTCAATGCTTCACTAATTGCAGAACCATTTACTATAACGACACAAGGCGAGACCCAGATGCAGATAGAGGAGACAGGTGAAACAGATCAGGGTGTGACATTTTACATCTATTTTTTACTTCACATTTGTTTCATGTGTTATCCCTACGTTCTGGAAAGAGGCACACGTCCTCCTCCTACATAAAGTAGGAGATACTTCTGACTTAGATAACTACTATCTATTTTCCAAATGATCTTTCCAATGTTTTATAATCCCTGGTCACTCTATTCTTAATGTGTGCCAGTCCGGTTTTAGACCGGGACATAGTACCGTTTCAGCTGCGACGCTTATTTTAGATGATGTGTTAAATTGCTCAGACCACAAAAATAATTGTGCTGCCTTATTTATAGACCGTTCCAAAGCCTTCGAAACTGTTGACCATCACATTCACATTCAAAGGTTGACTGAAATAGTCCTGGATCAGGCTTCTTGTAAGTGGTTTGAGAATTTTCTGTCAGACAGGTCACAATGTTAAGTCTAGTTTCCTGGATATTACCAAAGGTGTAGTGCAGGGGACGTTATTGGGACATGTTCTCTTTACTATTTATATAAATACTATTGGTCTATCGGTTAAAACTTGTAATATTCATCTGTATGTAGACAACACTGTGATGTATGCCATTGTTCCAACTGTTGGCCAGGCTTTCTTAGAGCTGCAATCTGACCGTGTTACCTTATTGAATGCCCTGGTTGGTTTAAAATGTGTACTTAATTAATGCGGGCAGACTAAATACACATTCTCTAATTCTCACAAAAATCATTCAGATGGACTACACATTTGTCCATTGGATGTTTCTCCCATCGAAGGTGTTACTCCCCCCTTAAATATCTGGGCATTTGGATTGACAAAGATTTAATGTTTCAAAAACATACAGATGAGCTTGTTAAAAAGCTAAGATTTAATGTGTGATTATTTTTTTCATTGATCTTGCCTCTCCCTAAATAGCAGGCAGCAGATTGTACAGTGAACTTTCATGCCAGTGCTTGACTATGATGACACCATTTACTAGATTTCAAACTCCTCTTGAACCTTTGGATGCCGTCTACCATAGCGCCATTCGTTTTATCACAGGTGACATTTTATTTATTGTATTTTACCCCCCTTTTCTCCAGAATTTCGATCTTGTCTCATCGCTGTAACTCCCCAACGGGCTCGGAAGGTGAAGGTCGAGTCATGCGTCCTCCCGGCCAAACCCTCCCCTAACCCGGACAGCGCTGGGCCAATTGTGCACAGTCCTATGGGACTCCTGATCACGGCCGGTTGTGATACAGCCCGGGATCGAACCCGGGTCTGTAGTGATTCCTCTGGCACTGCGATGTTGTGCTTTAGACCGCTGTGCCACTCTGGAGGCCCCACTGTATCCTGTATCAAAAGGTTGGCTGGTCCTCATTAAAGTAAACGCAGATCACTTCATTACACCATTTTTGTTTACAAAGCTCTACTATACAAGCTTCTGACTTACCTAACTTTGTTGTTAAAGTGTAAAAACATGAGATACCAAACCCGTTCACAGGGCTGGTTAACGTTTGAGGTTCGTCGTGTCTCCACTGGATGAGGTAAATACACTTAGTTTTAATTCACCACATTGGAACAAACTACAAAATACATTACAATTGGATGTTCTGGTTCTGTTTGGCATTTAAAAATGTTGATTGGGGAGATTCGTACTGAGGAATGTAACTGTTTTTCTTGAATATTTACATTGTGATGTATTTGAGTTTGTTTTACAATAACAGAGATTGTGTCTTATGAATTGCAGGGCTCCCCTGTGAGAGACCCTGGTCTCAATGGTGGCTCCCTGTTTAAATAAAGGTACAAATATATATATATATATATATATATATATATATATATAATATATAATATAGAGTTATGGTCAACAAATTGGGTCTATAATTCCATTTTCATATATTTTTAGATTACCAAAGGTTTATTAACTGTAATTCAATTGACACCTTCTGTCCTTTGGAAATCTCTTAACATGGCGCTCTACACTGTAAAAGTGAGCCTGCTTGTTTGTCCCCAAAAATCACAGGGCCAGGCCAAAATCTGGTACTCTTAGAGCAGTGTTGAAAAGAATGAGATTGGACAGTCAGAAAATTGTCTCCACAGATTGTGTCCCAGAGAAGGGATGGGTTCCGTGGCTGAACGAAGTTTCCGTTACTTTCTGTGTAGCATGAAAGTTGTGCACAGAACAACTGCATCGACTTACTAGACACTTGGAAGCAAGCATTCAGGTGCCATTCAAGTAAATTCGATTAGGATTATAGAATGACATCCAGAAGAAAAAAAACATAATTAACCAGGTATGTAGGCCTGTATTGACCTTGGAACTTATATTAAAGGATTATTCATCACAATCGAATAGAATGATTGTCAACAAACTATGAAAATGGACAGTTGTTAGACTTGTGAGTCATGAAATGCCGTATGAAAGGTTTCAGTAATCATCAACAGCTATCACAGTTATCATCTCTGAAAAGTGGGAAAATGTTCCATCGGTATCCAAAGAAAGAAACTACAGAGAAAAAGACAAACATGTTCTCTTTGACTCTGTCAAGAAAGACCACTTGACAATAACCGCAAGATGAGCTTTAAGGCATTTCCAGTGTAAAGAGTGGTTCAATAACAGAGGCCATGGGAACACGAAGCCTGTCTTCTGAAATAGCCTTCCCATCGCTTCCTCCGTCTCAGGGGGCTTGGCCGGAGAACCAGCCTAGCTGTAGTGCCTCTCCGACATGCAGCATCTGACGATCAATTCCCTGTTTCTGGAGCCTGTCCACTACCATACACACAGGAAGTCATATTGTCCAATGGCAATCACACAGAGGCCAATAAGCCCAATCATGAAGTGACACATTTAGTCATGCCTATATACCCAATTGGATGATGTTGGGGCAGTGATGAATTCATCACTGAACTCACACCTGTCGTTGTGTGTAACTTGATATAATTTCATGGCCTATATAAATTCCCATATAAATTCTAAAAGTCAGAAGCAAGTTACCCTTATGGAAAAACCACATGAATGTCATGTGATCTCGCGTGATCTAATGTGATCTCGCGTGATTTAATGTGAAGTACATATTTATATTAATTTTTTTATTTCTCCTTTATTTAACCAGGTAGGCTAGTTGAGAACAAGTTCTCATTTGCAACTGCGACCTGGCCAAGATAAAGCGTAGCAATTCGACCCATACAACACACATGGAATAAACAAAACATACAGTCAATAATACAGTAGAACAAAATAAAACAAAAAGTCTATAGACAGTGAGTGCAAATGAGGTAAGTTAAGGAAATAACTAGGCCATGGTGGCAAAGTAAATACAACATAGCAATTAAACACTGGAATGGTAGATCGGCAGAAGATGAGTGTGCAGGTAGAGATATTGGAGGGCAAAGGAGCAAAATAAATAAATACCAGTATGGGGATGAGGTAGGTAGATGTGAGTACATTGGAGGTAAACCTAGGTATTGAGTAAAGAAGAGAGAGATATAGTCTCTAGAGATGTTTAAACCAGGTGATGTCATCGCATATGTAGGAGGTGGAACAACATGGTTAGTTAAGGCATATTGAGCAGGGCTAGAGGCTCTACAGTGAAATGAGACAGTAATCACTAACCTGGACAGTAATGGACAAGGCATATTGATATTAGGGAGAGGCACGCGTAGCCAAGTGAACATATGGGTCCAGTGAGTGGTTGGGCTGGCTGGGGACACGGCGATTCAGACAGTTAGCAGGTCGATGCTAACAAGCTAACAGTTAGTAGGCCAGGGCTAAACAAGCTAGGAGTTAGGAGACCAGGGCAAGCTAGCAGTTAGCAGGCCGGGTTAGCAAGCAAGCAGTTAGCATGGGCTAGCAGTTACAGACCGGACAGGTAAGTTAACAGGCTGCGGCCGCCAGCTAGCAGTTAGTAGACCGGGGCAAGCTAGCAGTTAGCAGGCCGGGTTAGCAAGCAGTTAGCAGGGGCTAGCAGTTAGCAGGGGCTAGCAGTTAGCTAGAAAGTTAGCCTTTGGGGGACGTCGCGATGGGTGTAAGTCTGTTTTTGCCTCTTTCGTGCGGTGACGTCGATAGACCAGTCGTGGAATTAGTAGGGTTCCAAGTAGCTAGCAGGCCTAGTTGATTAGCATAATGTCACAGGGGATTTGCGGGGTTCCATGCCCCATACCGGCTGTAGAAGGGGTCCAGGATATTGTAGCCCAGGAGTATACTTCGGTGGTAGCACAGGAGCCCTGGCCGGGCTAGCTTCAAGCTAATTGGTGCTTGCTCTGGAATGGAAGTAGTCATCCAGGATTGCGGTTAGCTAGTTGTGAAGATCCAGATGAAAATGTTCAGTTTGCGGTAGGAATCCGGGGATAAAAATAACAGGTCCATTATGCTCTGGTTAGAGTCACGTTGTTCGAACTGACGAGAGCTTTCCGAGCTGAAGGTAAGCTGATGACCGCTGGCAATGGTTTGCTGACTGATAGCTGGTAGTTAGCTGGCTAGCTTCAGTTGAGGGATTCCAGATCTGAAGTAAATATAAATACTTTAGGAAACAAAAGCAGATCCACGCCACATTGGGTGAGGCGGGTTTCAGGAGAGTATTTAGATGTTGAGGTTTAGCAAAATATTTTAAAGGATATGCAACGAAAAAGCTGTAAAACGATATATACAAGGGACATGACAGGACAAAGACGTCTGACTGCTTCGCCATCTTGGATAATGTGATAACATGTGAAGCAAAATGTGAAAGCATAAAACTACACGTGACAACATATGAGTACATGTAAAAACAAGATATTGTGAAAAAAAATAGATTAAAAAATGTAGATTAACATACCATGAAATGACATGTCACAACATTTGAGGACATGTGAAAGCCGAGATGTCAGATGTTATTTAGAATACTGTACTTTAAAATTGTCACGCCCTGACCTTAGAGAGACTTTAAGTGTCTCTATTTGGTTTGGTCAGGGTGTGATTTGGGGTGGGCATTCTGTTTTGTTATCTATGATTTTTGTATTTCTATGTTTTGGCCGGGTATGGTTCTCAATCAGGGACAGCTGTCTATCGTTGTCTCTGATTGGGAACCATACTTAGGTAGCCCTTTTTCCCTCCTTTGTTTGTGGGAAGTTGACTTTGTTTAGGGCACATAGTCTTTAGCTTCATGGTTTGTTTGTAGTGTTTATTGTTTTTGTCGGCGTCATCTTAAATAAAGAATATGTACTCTCACCACGCTGCACCTTGGTCCTCCTCCTTCAACAGCCGTGACAAAAATACATAATTGACATTTGTCATGACTTGCCCTTTTGGGTGATGATCATAGGCACCAGACCCCCCCTCTCTTCCACTGTTTTATGACGGTCGTAAAATACCTGCAGGAACTCTCTCTCTCCCACACAATGAAAGGGAAGTGAAAAATCCCTTTGTTACAGCAGAGAGGAATTCTGTAGTACTGTGACATCAAAAGGTTGAATAATTAAACAATATTTCTGTAATCCAAACAGTTGGAATGGACCGTGGGTAGTTAAAGAACTATCCTGTCGGATTTGTTACTACTTTGTGATGTAACTAAGGACAGTATAACAACATAGCTGTATCTCTGAATGTGTATATTTCCCAGTTGTCAGGTTCACATCCAGATATTGGGTAACTTATATGACTACATATTAAACTATTTGTGAGAAGATGAAATGTGAATTTAGCCTTCTAAATGAGAAAGTGCTTTTCATATGAAGTTTATCCAATCAGTAACCACATCCACGTGAGCACAGACATTATGTCAAACGTCATGGAACGCCCCTTTTTCCAGACTGCATAAAGCCCCTCGTGAAGAATTAACATATCAGTCCAGAAAACAGATGGATGGGAATCCCCACTTTGAAATGGCTACCACTCTATAGACCAACGAGACCAATGGCGTGAGCTGGAAGGTATGAAATGGTTAGACACTGAAACTTTCTCGAGTGAAGAAGATGAAGACTACACAAGAACATTCAGTCGGCAGCTGTTTATGTACTTTAGTCCAGTAAACGCGACTGAGAAACACCGGGTGGTACTCTGAAAGATCCATTCTAAAGAACATTTCCCTATCAAACGGCCAATGGTACGTCTGACATATCCATTATAACAGAGCTACGACTACGAAAGACTTTGATACAAGCCTAAATATGCACATTGCAATTATTTTAGAATGAGCGGCCGTTCATGTGCAAAGTATTAGCATTTCCTTGAGCATAGTTATCAACTGTATGTAGGGGGTCCATTCTGTCTTTCCCACTCTTTATCTGTCCCCACCCCTTTCCATTGTCTACCAAGCCATCATATCGGGTTTAGTCCACTAGGGACTTTTCATTGTATTATGTAGTAATCAATGTGTAAGCTATTCTGTTTGTGTGTTTATGTAATTCTGTGTGATTATTTAGTTAGTTGGTAAATAAATAAGCCAATTTGTATATCAAATCAAATCAAATGTATTTATATAGCCATTTGTACATCAGCTGATATCTCAAAGTGATGTACAGAAACCCAGCCTAAAACCCCAAACAGCAAGCAATGCAGGTGTAGAAGCACGGTGGCTAGGAAAAACTCCCTAGAAAGGCCGAAACCTAGGAAGAAACCTAGAGAGGAACCAGGCTATGAGGGGTGGCCAGTCCTCTTCTGGCTGTGCAGGGTGGAGATTATAACAGAACATGGCCAACATGTTCAAATGTTCATAAATGACCAGCATGGTCAAATAATAATAATCACAGTAGTTGATGAGGATGCAGCAAGTCAGCACCTAAGGAGTAAATGTCAGTTGGCTTTTCATAGCCGATTATTAAGAGTATCTCTACCGCTCCTGCTGTCTCTAGAGAGTTGAAAACAGCAAGTCTGGGACAGGTAGCACGTCCGGTGAACAGGTCAGGATTCCATAGCCGCAGGCAGAACAGTTGAAACTGGAGCAGCAGCACGGCCAGGTGGACTTAATAAAATAACAGTCAATCACATTAATGATAGTCACGACACAACATATTGGAGCCCGTGTGAGGAATCTAAAATAGAAATGAGGCCTTAATTTAGCATTCAGCCTATATGAAATTAAAACGCTAATTTAAATGATACACCCAGATTATGTTATACACCATGGGAGTTGTAGACAGAAATTGGTTGGTTGTGTGTGTTGCCATTTGAACAATACATAGTTTCAAATCAAATCAAATCAAATTTATTTATATAGCCCTTCGTACATCAGCTGATATCTCAAAGTGCTGTACAGAAACCCAGCCTAAAACCCCAAACAGCAAGCAAAGCAGGTGTAGAAGCACGGTGGCTAGGAAAAACTCCCCAGAAAGGCCAAAACCTAGGAAGAAACCTAGAGAGGAACCAGGCTATGTGGGGTGGCCAGTCCTCTTCTGGCTGTGCCGGGTGGAGATTATAACAGAACATGGCCAAGATGTTCAAATGTTCATAAATGACCAGCATGGTCGAATAATAATAAGGCAGAACAGTTGAAACTGGAGCAGCAGCACAGTCAGGTGGAAGTTGAAACTGGAGCAGCAGCATGGCCAGGTGGACTGGGGACAGCAAGGAGTCATCATGTCAGTTTCCTCCGTGTTGCTTCTCTGACATAGTCAATGTAGGGTCGATTACCGAATGCTACGAGCCAGGCCATACATGTGGGCCTGCGGATCAGGTATTCGGAGAAATAGGGCGTTGGGCCTCACATGCTTTTTCTGTCACTCGCGCCTCAGGAGCGAGTAGACTCATTCAGTATACATTTTTTGAGCCAGACATAATGGGCTGGCAATTAGAGAAATTGAAGTAGATATATTAACTTAACAAGCGAGTAATTATCTCTCATCTCTTGCCTTCTAAGGAGCGTGAGTAGACAACGGTGTATTACATGTTTCCGCGTGTCCCGATAAAACAAAACATATCGCTGAAAGGGTTTGAATGTAAGACGTTATTAGTAAAAACCGTTCCCTTGTTTAAGATCCTATGTTGTGCTTGAAAGTGGACAAATAGGATTAGCCTGCACAAGATGCTAAAGCTAACAAAGAGAGTGCAGCCATTTTTTTCTCTCCCTTCATTCACATGGCAACACTGTGTGCCTTAGAAAATGGAAGTTCCGCCTCCTTTGGACATTCTGCGATCAGTGACCCCTTGGGTATGAAGAATCGCCAGTATTTCTTACATTTGTATAATTATTTCTATGTAACACCCAACGTTGTCTCACGTTTATAACAAGTGGTTATTTGTATCATATCCAACCAATTCCAACCTCACTGGATATCGTTATCTCATTCAATTTAACTCGGAGGTAAAATTGCCAGACTTACCTTTTTCAAATGGATCTTTTGAATAATATCCAAATTGATTGGTTTCTACAAATGAGACAATTTAAACTTTCTACATTAATCTTGATACGCTTTCAGGTTAATTACAGTTTCACTCCCAAGTAGCCTATACAGGTTTGATTTATCATTCAAATTGATTCATCAATTAAATTTGCTTTTGCAAGCTCATTGAGCCCAGCTCCCCAGTACTGATGCAGTATTGATGGAAGTCCCACCTTCGGGGGAATCCCATGTGGTTTCAGCCCTCGGGGATAAGCGACCACTGGTGGTAAATAATTGCATTTTTAAATAAAAATTAATTTGAGACCCAACGTTGTCTCACATTTATAACAAGTGGTTACTCTTCTGATATCCAGACGATTTCAATTGGATTGGATATCGATGTCTCGTTCAATTGAACTAAGGGGTAAAATTGCCAGACTTACCTTTTTCAAATGGATCTTTTAAATAATATCCAAATTGATTGGTTTCTACAAATGAGACAATTTTCCACATTAACCTTGATACAGCTACGCTTTCAGGTTAATTAAAGTTTAATTCTCAAATAGCCTATACAGGTTTGATTTATCATTAACATTGATTAATCATTTAAATTTGCTTTTCCAAATTCATTCACATCCAACTTCCACATTACTGATTCAGTATTGATGGTTCATTAACATCTTTAAATAGATTAAAATCGTTTTTGCAGCTCCACATTTTTAAAGAATGTGCAAGCTATCAGAGGTGGTGGTTCCCAGTCCCCTACTAATTAGTGAACCCTCACCGATAAAATGATTGATCACTGACCTCAGCAGCAATGCAAACTCTAACTATGCCATTAGCGGAAAAACATAAATTGCGAAAAATGCTCTCCAAAATCAACCATCGGGCGCAGGCATTGTAAAGGTTCTCTCCACTTTAGTCCTTATTTATCGCCATCAGAGATTGGCATCGGTCCAGTACCGCAGTGCTCAGCAGAAGCACTTGCAAACCATGGCTGATAAGGGACAGGTGGAGGGAACCAAACAACTAATGATAAAAGCAGCAAATGTAAACATTTTGCTAGCCCTTGACCTGCGTTTGAAAACGGAACAATTAAAAGTAATTGCAAATACTTATGATGACGAACAACTCGATTTAGCCAAAACTAAATACAATGAAGTCCACTCCAAACTAGATAAATCTGTTGAGTTATCTACAAACAGGAACGCGAAATTTGATAACATGCATGCAGTTTTGATAAACGTTACTCAAAGCAATACTGTTCTAGTCCAAATGCTGCAAACCAAAGACAATCAGTTAATGAACACAATGACTAATACCCTGACTACATCGCTCACATCGCGAGCGTTGCAAAATAAATGTAGAAATCTGTTATTCAATTATTGCACTCCCAATGCTTGCGCGCGTCAACGAGCATCTGCGTCGCCAAGGGATAAAATAAAAGTCCTTTTGAAATAGGACAAATTAGCTAGCAAGTGCAAGCTAACTAGCTAAATTGCCATAAATGTTTAATGATTTTCGACCTGTCCCCAAATTAATGCAATTGGGTCAGAGTTTGTTTTGATATTTTAACCTGTGTGTCATGATCGTGTTTGGTGTAGGGGGATAAAATACATTTATGCACGATGGCGCACAATGGCTTTGCCTCCCTCATGTGTCTCTCAGTCTTCTCCTCTTGGCCATTCGGCACTGAGTAATATGGCGCCTCTTGGCCAACAAAGCCGAAGCTTGGCTCCTCCTCTTGGCCTTTCGGACCCAATTTCCCCACAGGAGGAAGCCAACCCTCTCCGCCCGCTTGGTGCGGAATACCTTGACAAACTCATCAAGAATTTCCCCACCTTTGACCCCGTTCCAGGTCAGCCAAACGATACTGAGACGTTTCTAGCTGACATAGAGGACGCGTTGGATGGCTACCCGAACGCTACGTGTTCTGACAGGGTTTACCTGTTGAAGCGAACGTCGAATAGACACGTGACGAGGTTCATTCGTCTACAACAGCAACACGTGCTAAATGTCTACGCTAAACTTGCCACGGCTTCGAAATTAGAATTCAGTGGTTCTGCGACTCGCAAACACGATAGCTCACTGGCTAACACCGTCAAACAAGCTCGGAACGAACACCCACAAGCTTACTATCATAGGCTTCGTTCAGTTTACTTTGGCCTACTCACTGAAACAGGAATGGAAGAGCTGTTACCATTCAAACAACTGTTTCTGTCGAACATGTATCCCACCTTCATTACCTACTTGGGCCCTGCAGCCCACGTTGGCTTGCCTATCTTACAACTCAAAGAGCTTGCAAGCACAGTTTTTGAGGCATCAAAAGTTCACAACGCTAAGAGCCCTGACCACACGGTTTTGAAATTTGACCAGGAGCACTCACTCCAGTTAGAGGGTGCATTATCAGGTATTGGAGCGTTGAGAGATGACGCACAACAACGGTTTCTACGATGAAACCATGATTCCAATAACCTCCGTGGTCAAAATAACTGTAAAGTACACCGCCATCAACATGACTACAGCTACAATTGACCTGTTCGCTACGTTCCTGCACCCAACCCACAAAAAGTGTCAGATTAAAAGGGCAACAAAGGGTTGACGGACGATCAAAATGTAGACCAATGTTCTCCAGAAGTTCCTCTACGGGATGAACTAAAGTGAGAACAATTTGAGAAAAGGGTGAAAGATAAGTCACAAGGACAAGACAGGGAATTACCGGACACCAGGTCCGCAGGAATTAACACCCATAGCAAGGACGTTAAAGTTCAAATTTCTCCTGCTCTCATTCGAGACCATATCCAGGGCCCGCTTGATCAAGAAACAAGCCCCCGGGCTTTGTCTAAAGACTCTGATAAAAAGGTTAAGAAGAAAATGTCAAACGCTTCATTAAAGCCAAGCGTACTCAAAATCTGAAAAGTCGATCTGCTTTCACCTTGAACAGAAATGGCACATCACGTCGTTGCGAATGAACACTCCACTTTGTGAGGAATATGTCCATTAAACACAAATCTAACCGCCCATACCTGGAAACAGTCCTGGAGTCCTGCAGTCCTGCTGCTTAACTTATCATGCGCTAATCGATTCGGGAACGACAATATCACTCATCTCTCAAACATTGTTTGATGATCTCAAAAGGGCTTTGAAACCAACTAAACGTTGGTTAAAAGTGGAACGATGCGACACTACACTTCGAGGGGTCACGCAGACTACCTCGCCTCTCACATTGAGAGTCATGCTGAAACTAGACTTCCAGGACGTATAGCTTGTTCACCCTGTGTATGTTACCAGCCTCGATACTGTACCCCTGCTACTTGGAGCAGACTTGATGGATTGGTTAATCCCATTGATGGATTGGAAAACCAACCAGGTATGGTCACAGGCCACAGTGTCTCCTCCACTGACCACACTGTCTTCCCCTAATGCTAGCTGCAACACAGTCATTCACGAGGGGTATCTGTCGAAAGCACCAATTGGGAAAGACGTTTAGAAACCTCTTGGTGCAGAATCCGATCCAAGGAGATATTATGATATCTCAACACATTCCATTAGCCAACCTGATTGACCATTCTTTTCATGATTTCGAGCCAGCTTTCTCTGTGAATAAGCAACTTCCCTCCTTGCAGTCGTGCAATACGGTAGTTCTCTTGCCCTTCGGACACTTCCGTAACACTGCGTCCGTCTCAGCAAGAAAAGCATCGATGCGCAGAGTATACTATGCTTCCGATGATACACCTTCCGCTTTGTTGGGGACTGTCACCCCTTACAATGACACTAATGGCGTCAGTCCAGCAACTGACCTGAGGACTCCCACTGGTGAAACACTTTGCGATATCACAGCCCGATATCCTCATCTCAGTTCGCAGGTACTGAAGAGGTTGCCACACTCGGATGCGGTGGAGACTGACAGGCCTCAACAGCCACTGAGCGTTTTGAAGCACAAACACCAGGAGATTTGGTTGAAAGGTTACAGCCATTCTCATAACAACGCGGCCGCTGACAACTCGTACATAGGGTACGACCTTTTAGTTTGCGCCTCGGACACCAACACCACCCGCTGGTGGAGGGGTCCCAAGTCACAAAGGGGGGAATATTAGGCCAGACCCATGATGAGCCTCATCGAGGCCGGTGGGGTGGGGGGGGGGGTCAAGACTACGGACAACACAGCAGGAGGCCGCCAGAGCATAAATCAAATCTAGTTGTAAACTCCCCTATGAGAACAGTGAGGAGCAGACAGGCCCCTAGACGGGGATTATCTTAGAACACATCTAAGATAGTACTGAGGTGTACCACACTGGTCGTAAAGGAAGTCCAGTGGACTTGTCCACCTCCAAAACAAATGGCAACAATAATCAGTCCTTGCCATGTGTAGGTTAAACTACAATGCAACGAGGAAAATGCTCCTATCATGTGTTCCGGTAGTATAATATTTCAGAATAAATCGGTCCCCCTCTGAATAAACCAAAAACGTTAAGTTCTATGGCATACACATACCTCTGCAGGACCGGCTACAAAATACTTTACAACAACTTTACCAGACCAACAACCAACACAGGACATACAAAGAAGCTCTCTTCTGTAACAAAGGAACACTGTCTTTTCACGCTGCAGAAGGAATCGGTAATTGTAGACAGCTATATCCCCTGACGAGAGGACGGGGTCAGAGCGCCAATCTGCAGTGGGGCCGACTAAACCAGCTGCTTGGAATCCAGGAAGCCATCCTGAAACACACACATACAAACGCACAACAACACAGAAACTGGGGAAAGTAACACTGGGGGTGTATATGAACAGATTTGAATAAGATTTCATGTTGCTAAAATGCTGTCAGTTCCACTTTAAATGCAACAACAGCAAACTCGCTGCAGTAAAAAACAGAAAAAAACTCACCAGATGATCATTTGAAACTTAATTAACTTCTTGTTGAAAGTAATTATTGAAAAAGGGAGAAGGGAGAAAGGAGAAGCAACAACATCCTCTTTGATAACACCTGCTGCAGCCGCTGCAAACTCGCCAACAATGAAAGCTAGCTAGAACAAGGGGAAAAATACTGCTCTCTATTGCGCAGTGACCTGTTGGCCTTCAAGAAGGCAGAACTTTCCATATGTTTTTGTCAAAATGGTCCCACTCATTAAGACAAAATCTGATTTCTTGACTCCACTGTCACTCAAAAATGTTGCCCTAATACAGTTGAATGGCAAATGCCTTTATCTAGCTTTTGATGGCCTAGCTTGATAGATTTATCTCCCCAGAAACCAGCAAAGAAAAATTCTAAATTGATATTTTTTTCTCTTAACCTTTTCCTTTCCAACAAAAACTGAAGTGATTAATTCTGAATATTGTTGAAATAATAATATAATGATCATTGTTATTATAATAATTATTTAATAAATCCTTAGCCCTTCTCTGAAGGGTTAGAAGGCCCATTGTTCCCCACTGTGTTTGGGTTAGTAATAATTTGTAGAGTGTCTCGATTTTCCCTCAGCATGCATTTTTGTCTAAAGAAATATGAACACAAAAATACTGGACATTTAAAACTCTTATTATGGTGGTGATTGACAAAATTACACACATGGCCTCATTGGACTCGCATTTTTCTGGTCTCGGTCTGACCCCTTGTCCCCCTATCGGTCTCAGTCTTGACTCGGTCATGCCCCCCTGTAAGGTCTTGGTCTTGACTCGGCCTCGAGTTGCTCCAGTCTTGGTCTAGAATCGGTATCGCTTTAGGTGGTCTCGAACACAACACTGGCATGGTGACATGTCCTTTCCTTTTGCCTCAAAGCTATCAAACTGATCATGAAGCCCTGCCACAAAATCTCTCAAGACCACCAGACAAACATCATTAGACAGGTCTAGTTGGACTGCCTGAAGTGCAATGCCTGTATTCTGAAAACGCTGGAGTATTGTGTTCCACAAGTTACAAAGAAAAGCAATCTCAAGTTAATGAATTTGGGTATAGAGCGTTAGAGCCTCATTACGCATGGCCAGAGATTGATTTTCATCAACAGATACAGTGAAGTCGGAAGTTTACATACACCTTAGCCAAATACATTTAAACTCAGTTTTCACAATTCCTGACGTTTAATCCTGGTAAAAAAATTCCCTGTCTTAGGTCAATTAGGATCACCACTTTATTTTAAGAATGTGAAATGACAGAATAATGGTAGAGAGAATAATTTATTTCAGCTTTAATTTCTTTCATCACATTCCCAGTGGGTCAGAAGTTTACATACACTCAATTAGTATTTGGTAGCATTGCCTTAAACAATTTAAACTTGGGTCAAATGTTTTGGGTAGCCTTCCACAAGCTTCCCACAATAAGATGGGTGAATTTTGTCCCATTCCTCCTGACAGAGCTGGTGTAACTGAGTCAGGTTTGTAGGCCTCCTTGCTCACACACGCTTTTTCAGTTCTGCCCACAAATTTCTATGGGATTGAGGTCAGGGCTTTGTGATGGCCACTCCAATACCTTGACTTTGTTGTCCTTAAGCCATTTTGCCACAACTTTGGAAGTATGCTTGGGTCATTGTCCATTTGGAAGACCAATTTGCTAACAAGCTTTAACATTAAGACTGATGTCTTGAGATGTTTCTTCAATATATCCACATAATTTTCCTCCCTCATTGATGCCATCGATTTTGTGAAGTGCACCAATCACTCCTGCAGCAAAGCACCCCCACAACATGATGCTGCCACCCCCAAACTGTAGTCTGGCTTTTTTATGGTGGTTTTGGAGTAGTGGCTTCTTCCTTGCAGAGCGGCCTGTCAGGTTATGTCGAGATTGGACTTGTTTTACTGTGGATATAGATACTTTTGTACCTGTTTCCTCCAGCATCTTCACAAGGTCCGTTGCTCTTGTTCTGGGATTGATTTGCACTTTTTGCACCAAAGTATGTTCATCTCTAGGAGACAGAACGCGTCTCCTTCCTGAGCGGCATGATGGCTGCGTGGTCCCATGGTGTTTATACTTGCGTGCTATTGTTTGTACAGATGAACGTGGTACCTTCAGGTGTTTGGAATTGCTCTCAAGGATGAACCAGACTTGTGGCAGTCTACAATTTTTTTCTGAGGTCTGATTTCTTTTGATTTTCCCATGATGTCAAGCAAAGAGGCACTGTGTTTGAAGGTAGGTCTTGAAATACATCCACAGGTACACCTCCAATTGACTCAAATGATGTCAATTAGCCTATCAGAAGCTTCTAAACTTCTAGCTTCTAAATGCAGCGCGGCAAATAAAATAATAAGATAATAAATCAAACTTTCATTAAATCACACATGTAAGATACTCAATTAAAGCTACACTCGTGAATCCAGCCAACATGTCAGATTTTAAAAAGGCTTTTTGGCGAAAGCATAAGAAGCTATTATCTGATGATAGCACAACAGTAAACAAAAAGCGTAGCATATTTCAACCCTGCAGGCGCTACACAAAATAAAATAAAATATAAAACATGCCTTACCTTTGACGAGCTTCTTTTGCTGGCACTCCAATATGTCCCATAAACATCACAATTGGTCCTTTTGTTCGATTAATTCCGTCCATATATCCAAATGTCAATTTATTTGACGCGTTTGATCCAGAAAAAAACAGCTGCCAAAAAACGCAACGTCACTACAAAATATTTCAAAAGTTGCCTATAAAAGTTTGCCAAAATATTTCAAACTACTGTTGTAATACAACTTTAGTTTAATTTTTTTTTTAATAATCAATCAAATTGTTGGTCGGGTCTATCTGTGTTCAATACAGGAAGACAACAAACCAACGCTACTTTTCACATCTTGCGCACTCTCAACAGTGTTACCCAGTTCCTAGATGGCCTACTTCTTCATTGCACAAATGAATAACCTCAACCAAATTCCAAAGACTGGTGACATCCAGAGGAAGCAGTAGGAACTGAAAACAGGTCCCTAAGGAATATCATTTGCCAATGAGAACTCAGTGAACAGACAGATACCCCCCCCAAAAAAATTCTGAACGGTTAGTCCTCTGGGTTTTGCCTGCTACATAAGTTCTGTTATACTCACAGACATGATTCAAACAGTTTTAGAAACGTCAGAGTGTTTTCTATCCAAATCTAATAATATGCATATCAAGAGTAAAAGGAAGTTGAAATTGGGCACGCTATTCATCCAAAAGTGAAAATGCTGCCCCCTATACCTTAAGAAGTTAAAGGCACAGTCAACTTAGTGTATGTGAACTTCTGACCCACTGGAATTGAGATACAGTTCATTATAAGTGAAATAATCTGTCTGTTAGCAATTGTTGGAAAAATTACTTGTGTCAAGCACAAACTAGATGTCCTAACCGATGTCATGACGTTGGCCTGGGGGTAGGTTTATGACAGTCATAAATACCTCTTCCCCCTTTTTCCTCTCTCTCTACCCTACTGATGTTACATTTGCAAAACCCTTGGTTAACATAGAGATTCTGGGAACATCAGAACGTGGGGGGAAATGAACAATATTCTGGTAATCCGACGAAATGACCATATGTGGTGGTACTTAATGAATATGATGTCAGTTCGGTTGTCATCTGAGACATTCCTCATCAATGATAAGATGACATAAACTCTACAGTGGAAAGTCTACACATCAGAGTTATCCGATTCACATGGAATTGTTGTTCAATTTAAATGTTTGAATATTCAATTATTTGTGATGGGATGAAATGTGATTTTAGCTTCTAAAATGTAAGATTTGGATTTTCATAAGTTAGGGCACTGCTCAATCAGTGGCCCGCCCCTGTGAAGGGACATGGGCTATGAAACCTTTCAAACACGCCCTCCTCTCCCTTCCTATATAAAGCCTTGACAACAATATAACCTCTTGTTCCGAGGACGTGAGGACGACGGTCCGATGTCAGAATGGTTCAGATAATAACTACAGAATGAAGCCAACATCAGCGTGAGCTTTGGTTGCGAATGGTATGAACTTTGAACTCTTATTCACTACAGAAGTGATACCTCCTAGCCGTTGAGTTAGCAACGAGGGTTAGGAAGGAGCAGACAGAGTATCCCGTCTACCACACAACGACATTACTACAACGTATTCAATTACCAGCAGAGACATTCTTCAAAGGACAAAGGACTCGGTTGGGCAACACGACCTTCCATCTACCACCAACCTACCGAAGCGCACCTCAGAGTAAATATTTATTGCATTTTCCTTTTCCAAATGGGCGGTAATTTAGAATGCATAAGATACTGTATTTACGATAGCACAGCTTCGCTCTTTGTTCCTCAGTCTTCCCGCTCTTTCACTCTGACCCAGACCCTTTTCTTTTGTGTAACCAGCTGTCATATCTGTTCCACCCGTTCGGGAAGTTTTCCTTTATGACGTACTTTGTAATCAAGTTATGATTTAATTATGTGTATTTGTAATTCTGTGTGATTAGTTAGGTATTTAGTAAATAAATAATTAAACCCAATTTTGTATTGCTGATTCAAATTGTTAGCCAGGGTTCGTGCAGATAACCAAGAATTTACAACTTTCAAATGAGACTGAATTAAGATGACGATTAATATTGACTGCTATTGATGTAAAATATTACTAGGTCTTTAAGAATTTATTCGGAAGATAACAGCTCTATAAATATTATTTTGTGGTGCCCGACTCTCTAGTTAATTACATTTACATGTTTAGCTCAATCAGGTAATATTAATTACAGAGAAATTACTTTATAGAATAGCATGTCATATCACTTAATCCGGCATAGCCAAAGACACGACACCGACTTGCCAAACCTATAGTTTGTTAACAAGAAATTTGTGGAGTGGTTGAAGACCACTTCGTACCGGAAAGAGATTTTAGGACTTTCAATTAGACTGTTTAGACTGTTTTGACTTGGTTGTAAACCTGATACTGTATAACAATCTGCCGTCACCAAGTGGACTTGGAGCAAAAGTGAGAAAACGAATCTGTATAAAGGCAGCAGTTCACACTATTTAACCCAACCAAATGCAGAGTATGTGCAGCGCAAGGCACCCACTCTGCCAATGGGTTGATCTCTCGATTGCAGGCCTCTGTTTGTCGTTGTCCTTTGTGTCTTTGTGTTGCGCAGAAAAATAACCAGTAATAATAATCAGTTTGGGTATTATTTGTTTAAGTTCTTGTTCCTGTTTACAGTTTTTTTTACAATCGCTTACACACTAAAAGTGGTACTTGAGGCACACTCAGTGAAACCATTATCTCATGTACCTAATCCTCAGACCAAGTCTGCAAAACGTCAAGGACATTATCTGCTTTACACTCAGTTTGCAATTGTAAAGCACACTTTCTGCAAAACACTAAACACAGTTCTCTACTCTAGACACATCATTCAAAACTAACACGTCTTGTGTTTTGTTTGGAAAACACTGCTGTTCCAAATGCCACACTCATTTACCCATTACCTACACCCAGTGCATACATTACCTACACCCATTACCTACACCCAGTGCCTACATTACCTACACCCATTACCTACACCCAGTGCTCACGTGTGAAAACACATAGCTAATTTCTTCACTTAGAAATCAGAGCTTGAGCACTATAAATAGGCTCCAGGTTGGCTTTCTTGGTTTGGACAACAATGGAGGCCCATTTTGGAGAGAGCGCTAGAGGAAGAGGAGTGAGAGTAAGAGGGGGACGAGGAGGCCTACTAGGAGACGGAGGAGGAGGACAGGGATGAAAACGAGGAGGGAGACAAGAAGAGGAGGAAGGAGAACAATCACAGATGAGATCAGGGCCACTTTGGTTGACCATTGTTTGAGTTTCAGGGAGGCTGGGCAGAGGATCCAGGCTAACTTGAGCCGCTATACTGCAGCAAGTGTCATCTGGACATTTCGAAATGAGAACAGGTAAGTAAACCTACCCTCTATACCATGTTACTGTACTTACCACACTGCAGCACTTACAGCACTACAGTAACATTTCATTTCATACTGAAATAATTATTGCACTTACCATTCACATCATGTTTTTGCAGAATTGCTAGATGACCCTTCAATGGAGGAAGAAACCGACTGTTTGCAGCAGAGCAGGAACAACACAGTGAATATGGTAATTTCATACAACAGCACACGTTTACGACAACTGCAACACCACATCATCACTGACACCACAGCATTCAGTAACATAAATAGGGTGAGTTTTGCCGCACTTGGCCGTCTCCTGAAACGCCATCAGATTTGTATGAAGCAGCTCTACAGAGTAACATTTGAGCAAAATTCTGACTGCGAAACAACTGCGCTATGAATACGTACAAGTCAGCTATACTATCCTGTCATTGGTACTGTATTCCAGTGTATTGCGCTACACATTGACGGCTCTGTCTATTCATACTGTCATACAATAACGTTTTTTCTTGTCTGTGTCAGAGAGTTGTGGAACTAGATGCTGCTGCAGAGCATCATGATTTCATCTACGTTGATGAGGTCGTCTTTAACCTAGCCAAAACAAGACGCAGGGGAAGAAACCTCATAGGACACCGCGTTAATGTCCCTGGACAGTGTGGTGGCAACATCACAATGTGTGCAGCCATTAGTCAGAATGGTGTCCGTCATCATGCCACTCTTGGTCCTTACAATACTGCCCACATTATCACCTTCCTTGACACCCTGCATAATATCCTCATTCTCAATGGCCAGAGGAATGGGCCAGAGACGTCCAGGTTTTTTGTCATCTGGGACAATCTTAGTTTCCACCGGGTTGCTCTGGTTCGCAATTGGTTCATTGACCATCCGCACGTTTCGATGTTCAACCTGCCACCATATTCTCCATTTCTAAACCCAATAGAAGAGTTATTTTCGATGTGGCGTTGGAAGGTATACGATCGCCAACCCCACCAATGCAAACCCCTTCTCCAGGCGATGGAGGAGGCCTGTGGTGACGTAGACGAGGGGGCATGCCAGGGCTGGATATGCCACTCCAGGCGATGGAGGAGGCCTGTGGTGACGTAGACGAGGGGGCATGCCAGGGCTGGATATGCCACTCCAGGCGATGGAGGAGGCCTGTGGTGACGTAGACGAGGGGGCATGCCAGGGCTGGATATGCCACTCCAGGCGATGGAGGAGGCCTGTGGTGACGTAGACGAGGGGGCATGCCAGGGCTGGATACCCCTTCTCCAGGCGATGGAGGAGGCCTGTGGTGACGTAGACGAGGGGGCATGCCAGGGCTGGATATGCCACTCCAGGCGATGGAGGAGGCCTGTGGTGACGTAGACGAGGGGGCATGCCAGGGCTGGATACCCCTTCTCCAGGCGATGTGGTGGCGTAGACGGAGGCCTGTGGAGGAGGCCTGGTGACGTAGACGAGGGGCATGCCAGGGCTGGATACCCCTCTCCAGGCGATGGAGGAGGCCTGTGGTGACGTAGACGAGGGGGCATGCCAGGGCTGGATACCCCACTCCAGGCGATGGAGGAGGCCTGTGGTGACGTGAGACGCCAGGGGGCATGCCAGGAGCTGGATAGGCATGCCACTCCAGGCGATGGAGGAGGCCTGTGGTGAGGGCGTGGGAGACCCTCTCCCAAGCGAGGGGCATGCCAGGGCTGGATACGCCACTCCAGGCGATGGAGGAGGCCTGTGGTGACGTAGACGAGGGGGCATGCCAGGGCTGGATACGCCACTCCAGGCGATGGAGGAGGCCTGTGGTGACGTAGACGAGGGGGCATGCCAGGGCTGGATACCCCTTCTCCAGGCGATGGAGGAGGCCTGTGGTGACGTAGACGAGGGGGCATGCCAGGGCTGGATACCCCTCTCCAGGCGATGGAGGAGGCCTGTGGTGACGTAGACGAGGGGTCATGCCAGGGCTGGATACCCCTCTCCAGGCGATGGAGGAGGCCTGTGGTGACGTAGACGAGGGGGCATGCCAGGGCTGGATACCCCTCTCCAGGCGATGGAGGAGGCCTGTGGTGACGCGTGGAGACGGCGAGGGGGCATGCCATGCCAGGGCTGGATACCCCTCTCCAGGCGATGGAGGAGGCCTGTGGTGACGTGACGAGGGGCATGCCAGGGCTGGATACCCCTTCTCCAGGCGATGGAGGAGGCCTGTGGTGGATGAGACGAGGGGGCATGCCAGGGCTGGATACGCCTCTCCAGGCGATGGAGGAGGCCTGTGGTGACGAGACGAGGGGGCATGCCAGGGCTGGATACGCCACTCCAGGCGATGGAGGCCTGTGGTGACGTAGACGAGGGGGCATGCCAGGGCTGGATACCCCTCCAGGCGATGGAGGAGGCCTGTGGTGACGTAGACGAGGGGGCATGCCAGGGCTGGATACCCCTCTCCAGGCGATGGAGGAGGCCTGTGGTGACGAGACGAGGGGGCTGTGGGGGCATGGGGCTGATCACGTCCAGGCGATGGAGGGCCTGTGGTGAGGGGGGGCATGCCAGGGCTGGATACCCCTCTCCAGGCGATGGAGGAGGCCTGTGGTGACGTAGACGAGGGGGCATGCCAGGGCTGGATACCCCTCTCCAGGCGATGGAGGAGGCCTGTGGTGACGTAGACGAGGGGGCATGCCAGGGCTGGATACCCCTCTCCAGGCGATGGAGGAGGCCTGTGGTGACGTGCGTGGACGAGGGGGCATGCCAGGGCTGGATACCCCTCTCCAGCCGATGGAGGAGGCCTGTGGTGACGTGACGAGGGGCATGCCAGGGCTGGATACCCCACTCCAGGCGATGGAGGAGGCCTGTGGTGACGTGAGACGAGGGGCATGCCAGGGCTGGATACGCCTCTCCAGGCGATGGAGGAGGCCTGTGGTGACGTAGACGAGGGGGCATGCCAGGGCTGGATACCCTCTCCAGGCGATGGAGGAGGCCTGTGGTGACGTAGACGAGGGGGCATGCCAGGGCTGGATACCCCTCTCAGGCGATGGAGGAGGCCTGTGGTGACGTAGACGAGGGGGCATGCCAGGGCTGGATACCCCTCTCCAGGCGATGGAGGAGGCCTGTGGTGACGTGAGACGAGGGGGCATGCCAGGGCTGGATACCCCTCCAGGGGGGCGATGGAGGAGGCCTGTGGTGACGTGACGCGAGGGGGCATGCCAGGGCTGGATACCCCTTCTCCAGGCGATGGAGGAGGCCTGTGGTGACGTAGACGAGGGGGCATGCCAGGGCTGGATACCCCTCTCCAGGCGATGGAGGAGGCCTGTGGTGACGTAGACGAGGGGGCATGCCAGGGCTGGATACCCCTTCTCCAGGCGATGGAGGAGGCCTGTGGTGACGTAGACGAGGGGGCATGCCAGGGCTGGATACGCCACTCCAGGCGATGGAGGAGGCCTGTGGTGACGTAGACGAGGGGCATGCCAGGGCTGGATACCCCTCTCCAGGCGATGGAGGAGGCCTGTGGTGACGTAGACGAGGGGGCATGCCAGGGCTGGATACCCCTCTCCAGGCGATGGAGGAGGCCTGTGGTGACGTAGACGAGGGGGCATGCCAGGGCTGGATACCCCTTCTCCAGGCGATGGAGGAGGCCTGTGGTGACGTAGACGAGGGGGCATGCCAGGGCTGGATACCCATCTCCAGGCGATGGAGGAGGCCTGTGGTGACGTAGACGAGGGGGCATGCCAGGGCTGGATACCCACTCCAGGCGATGGAGGAGGCCTGTGGTGACGTAGACGAGGGGGCATGCCAGGGCTGGATACCCCTCTCCAGGCGATGGAGGAGGCCTGTGGTGACGTAGACGAGGGGGCATGCCAGGGCTGGATACGCCACTCCAGGCGATGGAGGAGGCCTGTGGTGACGTAGACGAGGGGGCATGCCAGGGCTGGATACCCCTCTCCAGGCGATGGAGGAGGCCTGTGGTGACGTAGACGAGGGTGCATGCCAGGGCTGGATACCCCTCTCCAGGCGATGGAGGAGGCCTGTGGTGACGTAGACGAGGGGGCATGCCAGGGCTGGATACCCCTCTCCAGGCGATGGAGGAGGCCTGTGGTGACGTGCGAGGGGCATGCCAGGGCTGGATACCCCTCTCCAGGCGATGGAGGAGGCCTGTGGTGACGTAGACGAGGGGGCATGCCAGGGCTGGATACCCCTCTCCAGGCGATGGAGGAGGCCTGTGGTGACGTAGACGAGGGGGCATGCCAGGGCTGGATACCCCTCTCCAGGCGATGGAGGAGGCCTGATGGAGGAGGCCTGTGGTGACGTGGAGACGAGGGGCATGCCAGGGCTGGATACCCCTCTCCAGGCGATGGAGGAGGCCTGTGGTGACGTAGACGAGGGGGCATGCCAGGGCTGGATACCCCTCTCCAGGCGATGGAGGAGGCCTGTGGTGACGTAGACGAGGGGGCATGCCAGGGCTGGATACCCCTCCAGGCGATGGAGGAGGCCTGTGGTGACGTAGACGAGGGGGCATGCCAGGGCTGGATACGCCACTCCAGGCGATGGAGGAGGCCTGTGGTGACGTAGACGAGGGGGCATGCCAGGGCTGGATACGCCACTCCAGGCGATGGAGGAGGCCTGTGGTGACGTAGACGAGGGGCATGCCAGGGCTGGATACCCCTCTCCAGGCGATGGAGGAGGCCTGTGGTGACGTAGACGAGGGGGCATGCCAGGGCTGGATACCCCTCTCCAGGCGATGGAGGAGGCCTGTGGTGACGTGGACGAGGGGGCATGCCAGGGCTGGATACCCACTCCAGGCGATGGAGGAGGCCTGTGGTGACGTAGACGAGGGGCATGCCAGGGCTGGATACCCCTTCTCCAGGCGATGGAGGAGGCCTGTGGTGACGTAGACGAGGGGCGTGCCAGGGCTGGATACCCCTCTCCAGGCGATGGAGGAGGCCTGTGGTGACGTGACGAGGGCATGCCAGGGCTGGATACCCTCTCCAGGCGATGGAGGAGGCCTGTGGTGACGTAGACGAGGGGCATGCCAGGGCTGGATACCCCTCTCCAGGCGATGGAGGAGGCCTGTGGTGACGTAGACGAGGGGCATGCCAGGGCTGGATACCCCTCTCCAGGCGATGGAGGAGGCCTGTGGTGACGTGGAGACGAGGGGCATGCCAGGGCTGGATACCCCTCTCCAGGCGATGGAGGAGGCCTGTGGTGACGTGGAGACGAGGGGGCATGCCAGGGCTGGATACCCCTCTCCAGGCGATGGAGGAGGCCTGTGGTGACGTAGACGAGGGGGCATGCCAGGGCTGGATACCCCTCTCCAGGCGATGGAGGAGGCCTGTGGTGACGTAGACGAGGGGGCATGCCAGGGCTGGATACCCCTCTCCAGGCGATGGAGGAGGCCTGTGGTGACGTAGACGAGGGGGCATGCCAGGGCTGGATACCCCTCTCCAGGCGATGGAGGAGGCCTGTGGTGACGTAGACGAGGGGCATGCCAGGGCTGGATACCCCTCTCCAGGCGATGGAGGAGGCCTGTGGTGACGTGACGAGGGGCATGCCAGGGCTGGATACCCCTCTCCAGGCGATGGAGGAGGCCTGTGGTGACGTAGACGAGGGGCATGCCAGGGCTGGATACGCCTCTCCAGGCGATGGAGGAGGCCTGTGGTGACGTAGACGAGGGGCATGCCAGGGCTGGATACCCCACTCCAGGCGATGGAGGAGGCCTGTGGTGACGTAGACGAGGGGGCATGCCAGGGCTGGATACCCCTCTCCAGGCGATGGAGGAGGCCTGTGGTGACGTAGACGAGGGGGCATGCCAGGGCTGGATACCCCTTCTCCAGGCGATGGACGAGGCCTGTGGTGACGTAGACGAGGGGGCATGCCAGGGCTGGATACCCCTTCTCCAGGCGATGGAGGAGGCCTGTGGTGATGCCAGGGCTGGATACCCCTTCTCCAGGCGATGGACGATGGAGGAGGCCTGTGGTGGATACCCCTTCTCCAGTGGAGACCTGTGGTGACGTAGACAAGGGGGCATGCCAGGGCTGGATACCCCTTCTCCAGGCGATGGAGGAGGCCTGTGGTGACGTAGACGAGGGGGCATGCCAGGGCTGGATACGCCACTCCAGACGCTACTCCCCCCGCTGTTTAACCAGAGAGAACATCGCTTGTGACCCAAATAGGAGACAGGACACACCCTAATTTAAAAAAAATATAATAACAAACCTATTTGTTTATTTTTTTCTGTATATTTTGTCTGTTACTGTTCGTCCCGAAATCTGCATGAAAATACAATGTTTTGAGAAAGAAGTACATTTTATAATTTACATCCCTGCATTTCTGTTTATAGAGTACATTTATACTGAATATGTATACATACTGTATATTTGTGCACGTACGCGTAAGTGCTAAGACACACTGCCATGGACTCCACTGCACACTGAACATGCAAAAGACACAAGATAGTAGTGTTTTACATTTGTCACATCCTTGTGTAGTTGGCGTGTATAAGATGCTAATCATTTGATGGTTTGTGTAGAGTTTTGATGCAAAAACACAATTTTGAGGAGTTGAAATAGTTTTGAATTATGTGTTTTGAAAGAGATGTTTGACGTTTTGTGTGTGTGTTTTGGGGTGTGTAGAGTCTAGAGAAAAGGAGCCATAGTTTCAGAAATCATCTGTAAGCAATTGTCAACTGTATTTTCTGTCGTTCTATTTTCTAGGCCCCACTCAGGCCTCTCCCACTCAGACTACTCCTTCTTTTTCTCACCATTTTCAGTAGGTAGGCTAGCTAGCAAGGAACCACTTTACACCACATTAATGTTATATGCCATATTTGGTAAGAGCTTTATGATTTGGTTATGAATGACACAAGACTCACACAATTGACCAGTTCCATTTATTTATTATGCATTTTACTTTACTTTTGTATTAATAATCAATTACCCAATCAAGGCAGGGCCCCCCAGTTACCCACGTGGCCCCCAACATCTCCTCACCCATCTGACAGTTGGTTGAAGGTTGCCATAAAAAATACTAATATACAGGTAAATATAGCGTATATGCATATATTTCCTATTTCTTTAAACATTTTATTTGTAAAGAAAAAAATTGCTGCCTCTTGTGCCCTACATGGGCCTGGGCCCAGGGGCTTCAGCCCCGGTAAGCCCCTGCATTAATCTGACCCTGGACCCTAGGTTTATTACAGTCAACGTATATGAACTGTACAGTATATAAGTTCATTTCCATATATCAATGACACTAACAAATAAGTTGAATTGTTCAGCCACATGTGCAACAAACGCTAACACGTCTTTGGCGATGAAAGGTACATAATGCATTTATTGTCATCTCCCTATCAGGCCACCGCATACTGTGACATGGGCCTGAATGGTGACACATCTTCAAGCTGCCTGACTGAATACTGGGGACTTCAGTGGTACCGGAAGCAAGGGCCTAACCTGGGAGCACAGAAACATTCTCTCTCTCACAGCCATTCTGTCAACATGTATTGTATGTAACCATTCAAATTCATACAAAGTACAACAGGCAAAAGCACTGACTTATATTCACTTTGTCCATTTGACCCATTCTTCAGTCTTGACTGGGATATACCGTATATTTTAGTTGACATGGACATGAGACTTGCTCTGATTTGAGATCTTTTGAATCATAAGCTCTAAGCACTGTCATGATATTGAAGTTACCACAAAAGTAAAAAACTGAAGAACAACGTGCCAAACATGCTGTGAAAAAGTTAGTGTTTTGTAATCTAACAATTGAAAATTAAAATGAGTAATTTATACACAACTTTATTGAATTTGGTCATTCCCAAAATGTGTCCATTGAAGTAGTTAGTTAGTTGCATCGTTCCTCGGGGGACTGTCTGGGTGGTAGGTTTTTTCATATGCTGACAAGGCTCAACTTGGCATAGGGGAATGGACACATGTTAGTTTTTATAAAAGTCTGGGAGACTTTTACAGGGAGGCGAAAGCATGAGTTTGAGTGAGTACATTAAAACCAATCCAACCAGTGGCCCTGGATAATATGCTATGCGATCACACAGGCAGACTGCCGTAGTGAAGGAGATTTATAGAGTGCATCAAGTATGCTATGATGAGTGGAGCCTAGTCTCTGTGGCACCTGAAGAGAGACAGAGGTAGTGAGTGTGCTTGAAATAGAGCCCTCACCCCTGACCTCCCACTGGCCCAGGGCCTCTTGTCTAACCCTCTAAATCGCAGTCTCTCTGACAGGGAGTTACTACAGGAGTAGACATGTGTATGGCGAATAGGGCTTCTCCAGTCATATGAGTGGTGTAATAGTACCCTCGATGCTTTTGTAATAGTATCATGCAATATACAGGAAACAATAATATCATGACTTGCTGCCACGGAGTGCTCCATGGGAGTGCTCCATGTTCCTGCTGTTAGCAAGCCTCGACTTGGATGCAGATAAATGTCCTGCCTTGTAGAATGGCGGAATCTATCTCTACCAGGCTCTAAGAAATCAGATGACAGACCTGCAGAGATTAACAAAATAAAATGATACCTGTATTTAGGATTCATGTATCAGTTTGCCTATTTCATGAGTCATGTCTGTAAATGACAACAATAGCGCTGATAATAAATATAAGTGAATTATATCATGGCACCACATCTCATCTCACTAACAATTGCTACCTCGATTTTTTTCATCATGACAACATCATGCTCCTCCTTATTTTACTGATGTTAGCTAGCTGTTTACTTAGATGCCTGTGATTGTTGAGTCCTAATTTTGCAGCCAAACTATCTCAAAGATGGTGATCTTGTGAAAATGTGTCTAGGTAGCTAAGTGACAACCCTGTTAAATATCGACTTTATTGCGTAAGTAGGCTACACCTCCAAGTTACATCTATAGACTATAGCTAGCTAGCTAATGGGATATAGTTAACGTGAGAAAGCTACACTTAGAAAAAAGGGTTCCAAAAGGATTCTTTGCAGAGAGACAGGGTTCTACCAAGAACCGTTTTGATCAGAAGAACTCTTTCTGGATAACAAGGCATCTATCCAGCACCAAAAAGCATTCCCCTATGGTGACAAATCAAAGAACCCTGTATGGTTCTACTTAGCACCTTTTTTATGAGTGTAGTCAGCATGTATTATTTTTGACACATGCCACGATCCTTCTTGTTTTACTGACATACATAGCTACATAGGTGGCTACAATAATTGCAGTTTAGTTAATTATCTAGCTAGCTACGTGTAAAACTGACAGGCTGTGAAATGTTACTAGTTAGCTAGCTAGTTAATCAATAAGCTACCTAGCTACTACCAATATTATTAATACAGATTTCTGAGACACATGTCAAAGAGAATAACAACACACTGTTAAAACCATTTTTGCAAATCGGCTTATACTCCCCCTTCATCATGGCGATCTCAATGCAAAGTTACAGGATCAGGGAGTTAGAGGGCTAATCCTTTGGGAGAAATCCCGACCGACCAACTCCGCCGTGCTTCACGGTTGGGATGGTGTTCTTCGGCTTGCAAGCATCCCCCTTTTTCCTCTAAACATAATGATGATCAATATGGCCAAACAGTTCTATTTTTGTTTCATCAGACCAGAGGACATTTCTCCAAAAAGTACGATCTTTGTCCCCATGTGCAGTTGCAAACCGTAGTCTGGATTTTTTTATGGTGGCTTTGGAGCAGTGGCTTCTTCCTTGCTGAGCGGCCTTTCAGGTTATGTCGATATAGGACTCATTTTACTGTGGATATAGATACTTTTGTACCTGTTTCCTCCAGCATCCTCACAAGGTCCTTTGCTGTTGTTCTGGGATTGATTTGCACTTTTTGCACCAAAGTACGTTCATCTCTAGGAGAAAGAATGCGTCTCCTTCCTGAGCGGTATGATGGCTGCGCGGTCCCATGGTGTTTATACTTGCGTGCTATTGTTTGTACAGATGAAAGTGGTACCTTCAGGTGTTTGGAAATTGCTCCCAAGGATGAACCAGACTTGTGGAGGTCTACAAAAGGTCTTGGCTGATTTCTTTTGATTTTCCCAAGATGTCAAGCAAAGAGGCACTGAGTTTGAAGGTAGGCCTTGAAATACATCCACAGGTACACCTCCAATTGCCTATCAGAAGCTTCAATAGCCATGACATAATTTTCTGGAATTTTCCAAGCTGTTTTAAGACACAGTCAACTTAGTGTATGTAAACTTCTGACCCACTGGAATTGTGATACGGTGAATTATATATGAAATAATAAACAATTGTTGGAAAAATGACTTGTGTCATGCACAAAGTAGATGTCCTAACCGACTTGCCAAAACTATAGTTTGTTAACAAGAAATTTGTGGAGTGGCTGAAAAATGACGTTTAATGACTCCAACCTATGTGTATGTAAACTTCCCACTTCAACTGTACTGTATTTGGACGAGGCAGGTTTCAACCTTGCAAAAACAAGGGGCCGTGGCAGAAACATATTTGGACACCGTGCCATCATCAACGTCCCGGGACTACCTTCCATATTTCCATATTTTTCCATATTTGGGGCGTAAATATATGTGTATTTCTGCCAACCGTTAGAGGACGTTTTCATTTCTTAACTGGAAACTACTTGTCAGTAAGTTATTGTGAAAGTCAATAACATCACTGGCAAACAATACCAGTAACCTATTGTGCCTCCACTGATATTTCTGTTGATAACATTCACATCACTTGCTGATTGGCTGCATACCGTAGCAACGGCATCCTATCAGAAGACTGCCGGAGTGTTTTTTTTTTTTGAGTTGTGGCTTTAAGCTACTCATTTTGGTCTCCCATGATAGTGAATGTCATCTCAGTTAAACTTGTCTGTTGTATTAAGGTGAAAACATTGTGCTAATGTAATGTCAGTTCTGCAGCCTTGTCAAGGGCTGATATAAGAGTGATACTCTATTTCATTCATTGCTAGTCACCATGCTATTGTAATACTTACCTACTATAGTAGGTAGATCACTGTGAATGTGACAGATTAGCTACAGGGAATTTTACATTAGCCAATTTACAAGTAGTTAATAGCAAGTTATTGAAGATTCAATATTAACTTCCTCTGAACCAGCTGCTGTTAAGCTTTTGGAAGAAGCACAGCTCTTGATTTTCACAAGTTCGTACAGAAATTGTAGAACTGTGTCAAAAGAGGTGCTCAACCTTTATCAAAATAACAATAAAACCACTTAAATTGGTACAATGTTTCCACAATATGCTAATGAGCCCCTGCCAGCACATTGCCCCTCACCTACATTTCAAAGTTCAGTAATGATTGTACCTAATCCTGCATTACTAACCAAGTGGGAAGTGTAAATTTACCACATAAAATCCACTTGAACGGCCCTCCAACTGGTAATTGCCAGTGGGAAATGCATCTATCATCCCTGAGCTCTCCCACATGCTGACCTCTGACATCACCTACTAAGGAAATGACCTCGATAACCGCATATTCAGCAGTTAAATGTAACAACAAAACATTATTTATGAAAAGCAATCTATTAATATGATTTTTGAATTCATGATAGCTGTACTTTTAGTTTATGGTTGATGCAGCTTGTTGGCCATTTAGTCAATTGACGTTTCTCAACTGGTATTTATGACTCCACAACTTGTAAATTCTCACCTCCCACATGGTTACGTACGCAGCATTATATTGAATATTTTGAGTAGAAAAATATACCATTATACTAGATTATCAGCATATGTAACCTAAAAGGTACCGACCACTACCATGTGAAATCCTATGTGTAACTCTGAAGGTTCCTTATGTGTACCTTTGACCTTTTTGTGCATCAGGGAACAACACTGTAAGTAAGCATACTTGTATTATTGAGAGTGTGTGGATATATGGTCTTGGTAACAAATAACCATCTGGTGGTACTGCTAAGACATTATTGTACTACAAACTAAAAGGTGGCAAGTTCAAGATCCCGAGGCCATTTATGGAAACTTAGGGCTAGATTCTATTAGATCTGCACCAGCTATGCGGGTGTTGGCAGTTGTGTGTTTACCTGAGCATAGCTACTTTTTAGTTGGTGTTGTCAGTTAACTGCATGATTATTGACTTGATTCCGGGCAACTTTTAGCAACGTGCAGAAATGTATTATTGTCAATAAATCTGTGGCCGATCTCTGTCATGGCCACAGACCTGGTGGTGAAGCAGAAAATGCAGGTTGCTGGCATTCAAGAGCTTGTGACTTCAAACCCTAGGTGTGGGTGCATCCTAAGTGTGCTAACCAATGTTGAGGTCAGTTCCAGTCAATTTAGAACCCAATTCCAAATGTTACTTAATTGGAATAAGAATTTCTGTGAACTTCCTGATTACAGTTAATGGATGTGCAGTATATTTACAGTAAAAATACAGTTCAGCTGTAGAGATATATTAAAAGTTGTTTCCACTATTTTCACTGAATCTTGGTAGCCGGTAACTTATTATAAAATTACAGATAAAAAAAAAGACTGTGCTGTAAGTGCATCTGAACTTGTATCCTATTATTTTAAAACAATTGCAAGTGAGGCGTGTCAAATCCATTTGCAGGATGGGCCAAAACGTACCGAAGTGCATTGCGATTCACAGTAAATATATAGCAAAACACTTCCTGTAGAAATTTACCGTAAAATGACAAAAATGTACTGCAAAATTAACAGCAATGGCTAACAGTGAAGAGTCATGTTATCACATGTTGAACCACATCATTTCACATATGGAAAATCCCATGATTTCATGTGATAGTGTTTTTGGAACACTTCACATGTTATCACTTCAGCAATTGCATGTGTTATTTCACATTTCACTTCTAAAAATGTGTTTCTGGAACACTTCACATTTGAAAATATGTGTTTTTGAAACTTCACATGTTATCACTTCAGCAATTGCATGTGTTATCACTGTTCAGCTGGGATTTGAACTCACAACCTCCAGTATTTGAGGTGCACTGACCTTTCTGCTCCGCCACAAAAATCCCATTCCTTACCTATACTCTTTTGCACTTAGCAAAGGAATGCCATCTTCACTGCTATTTTAGTTATCAGTCATTCTGACATTTGAATTGACTTATTTCAGCAATTTAAGGGGTTTCTGTATAGTAGTCTAATGATCGTGGGGGATCGTTATTCTGTTTTAACGTTACTCCTGAATCACTGTGATAAATATAGTTGTTTTTCTTCAGTATATTTGTAACAAAGCTGAGTTCTACGTTGAAGTCCAAAGGGTAATAAATACAATTGAAATGGGTTATTGATACAGAATGGGAGTGTAGCATCAATATTAGAATGCAGTGAACCAATATGTTGTGAGTTCAAATCTCAAGGTAATGCCATGTTGAAATAATAACTACTGTATAAACAAGAAATGTATGTCAAAGTGTGCCAGCTATTTAAGTTAAAAGCACTGTCTGTGTTCTGAAGATACATTTTTGTTTGCAGGGCATCCCCCTATGAAATCACGTGAACATTTTCATCCACACGTGAAAAGGTTATGTGATATGAACCAAAACACGTTTTCACATGTGAAAATCCAGATCATGACACGTGAAGTGTTCCAAAAACACATGGTTGAACATGAGATCACATGTGCAAAACGTTATGTGATTTTTCCACATGTGAAATCATGTGTTTTTTACATAAGGGTAGCCACGATCAATAATAAACTGCACTCTGGATATCTAAGTATAGTCTTCTTTGCCAAGAAAGGATTTGAAACTCATCTGTGCTTTGCTCAGTGAGTGTTGAGGCTTGGGCAAAAACTTAGGAGTGCTGTTTAAGAGGGCAGAGAGGGGGATCTGTTTTGACAGACAGACAGACATGCCCTCCAGGACTGACTCACAGAAACCAGGCATTAGTCAGAGAAAAACTGCCCAATATGAGTCTTTGACAACACTCCTTAGTATGTTGCTCGCATGCTACAGTATGCCTCAGCAACAAACAGAATATGATAAAGATCAAAACAGTCATGCAACCAAAATGCATGTGCTGCTTCAATGGCTGAGATCACATCTCAACCAGGAAACAATATGGAAAAATGAGTGTTTGTAGCATGTCTTCAATACCTCTCATTCAGTAAATGTGCATTTGTGTTCCTGCCTTCATAAAATGAATGATTTTCTATGTGAAATCAAAGTTAAAAGCAAGATTTCTGTAGCACTAAAGAATTGCACTGGTGGTGGTGGAAGGCCTAATGTTTGGGGGGGGAACATAAGTGATATAAATGACTTCTCGCATCCCAAGGCAAGGCAATCCATTCCAGGGGAGCAGGTGTTGGGGCTGTGGATTATTAATCATTACTCAGCTAGCACATGGGTTCATTCCAGTTTGACTCAAGCCTCTTTCTCAGGCACAGAGTGCTTTTAACTCGGACAAATCCACTGGGCTTCTTCTCTCAAAACACCTCCTCTTATACTTCGACACATCTTTGTCAAATACTTCAAATGAGGTGTGGTGGTTTTCCAACAGCTGACTGAAGCGCAACTGCTTTCCAACATTTTCCACAAGATCTGTGAAAACGAACAGAAAAGCACAAAAATTAAGCTATTTGAGGATAGAAATATGAGAAGACGGCTGACTGCAAACATTAGTTGTAAAATGTCTAATTAAGGCTGAATTCTACCATCTTGATAGTTTAGGGATGTATGTTTCCATCTTTGTGTTCCTGGGAGATCAAGAGTGTTCAAGGCTTTCTTTTAGCATCCTGCCGAGCCTTAAAGAGCGCCAGCGTTTCAACAGTCTGCCTTTATATGAGTTCAAATAAGCTCAATATGTTCCTACGTTTAATTAGAAAATAAAATGATGGAAATCATGGCTGGAGTTTTCATACCCCCAGGGGTTGACATTTCACCACCGTATCATGAGTAAAACAGAAGTGGCAGACTTCATTTCGTCGGAAGGTTTAATCAATGAGGCACATTCCATCATAATGATATCCCCTCATACATCATTAATTAAACTGAAAGAAGCTAGATTGGATTAGACTTCAATTAAACAGCACCGTCAAGGAATTACACTTAATATGTGACTAGTTGCTATGAGACTCTCTGTTATACCTGCAGCTTTAGCTTCAGGGATATTTGACTAATTAAGGTAATGCTATAATCTCATCTAAAGAAAGTGTTACGCATCCGATGAACAGTACCACACAGCTACGCACTATATTAATTGAACCACATGTAGCATCAAGTCATGTATTGAGCATTTACATAAATATTACATTCTCTTAATACGTGCATGTATGAAGAAAATGTAGCTCAAGGGAATGAACTCCACAGCAGATTAATATTATCCGTAACCAAGGTCTCAGCTTCAAGGCTATGTTAGTATCTCTTCTCTGAATTTAGCTAGATAAAATATATGATCAATTTGCATCAACTTGAATAGGCAAATGCCCCAAATTACGGAATTTGCAATGATGTATTGAATGAGTGATGTAAGTGAAAGGGGGTGAAGATGGCGCTTTGGGGGCTGAGTGTTTCACTGGTATTTCATCATTGTCGCTGTTTCCCCACCCCATCAGTAGGCTCCTGTTGATGCATTCCATAAGAAGCCTACAAAAATTCACAGGAGTGGAGTCAGTCCGGAAAAAGACAACGGAATTCATTCTTTCTCCCCCCCCCCCCCCTGTTTGACTGCCTTTCATGTGTGTGGAGAATGACAATGAGATAAGAAAAGATGTTAACGGATCGTCTTCATCGTTACACAAGGGAAGCAAGGAAGAGCTCTCAATTACAGACAATATACGATACTGTGCTGAGAAAACATTGGGCTTTGTTTAGTAGGTATCTAATACACAGTGACAAAGTTCCATCTATTATTAGGAAGAATAAAATGTCAAAAAAATATTAGGGCAGGAGGAACGAGATCTTAAGATACATTGTAAATAAGACACGAGCTTTACCTTAAGAATAGTTCTTTGTCTTTTATTCACATCAAATAACACTTGTGGGAATTGTGTAACTCAGACCAAAACTTCAGTTAAAAAGTAACCAAGTTCCATACCATTTTCACAACACAAATCCAAAATCCCTTTAGCCCTAAAACAGAAATAGAGGAAGTGAAACTGGAGTAAATTGAAAGTGCACACACCTGTCGCTGTGCATAGCATGTACTTCTTCGACATTAAAGAAAATGGTTTGGAGCAAAAGGGCGTATGGGTCCTTCAGACATAAGACAGAAAAACGTAAACTTGTAAAAAGCTACATGAGGCTATTTCCTCCCAAACAGCCTCAAGAGAGGTACAATGTAATGCAGTGTTCTCAGACGAATTTAGAGACCTCAGAGTAAATACGTTTTTAACACTAACAAATCTCTGCTGGAGGAACTTTGCAGTGGTATCTCAATGGAGTGTAGTTGAGAAAGTACAGTAGGTTCAAGAAAGTTAATTGAAGCTCTACAGTGTCCAGAGTCCCATACGTTGTTGTTTTGTGCATATACAGTATAGTGAAATGGAGCAGCTGTGAATGTTTCTATAGTGCAAATGTCCATTTTTCTTCAATATTTTTGCACATGACATATTTAAACACAAAACATTTTTATATAAAAATGTATTTTAATGCAATACATGATTTAAATATTATAACAATGTGGTAACGATCCCAACATTGGGATATACAAGGGCAACTCGCATGTGTAAAGCTCATTAAGCTACACGAGCGCCAGTGTTTAACATGTGTTGACAATACAACAGAACAAATTAACCAGAATGACACTTGCTCTCACAGCTGCCAAAAATAACTATCTGAAAGCCACTACCCTTCTAAGCCATGCCTCCAGTCTTTGGATCTGACCCGGTGGATCATAGCTCAATAACCCAATTAAGTGACCCAAATGGATGGGTAAAAAAATGACCCAATGTGTGTTCTGTTTATTTGAATTAGTTTCGATTTTTTAAAAATTGTTCTTAATATCTTTGTTATTGCCAATAGTTACCTTTAGTTGATTCTCTGTATTCGACTTCCTCAAGTATTGAAATAAACAACAAAATACAACTATTTTCTGCCCAAGTCTGCAGGGGTGGTACCATTAGTTACAGGTACATATACTCAACAAAAATATAAATGCAAGATGTAAAGTGTCAGTCAAATTTTTCATGAGCTGAAATAAAAGATGCCAGAAATGTTCAATATGCACCCCAAAAAAATTTGGCACAAATTTGTTTCTCCATTGCCAAGATAATCCATCCAACTGACAGGTGTGGCATTTTAAGAAGCCGATTAAACAGCATGCTTGTTAAACAGGTGCACCTTGTCCTGGGGACAATAAATGGCCACTCTAAAATGTGCAGTTTTGTCACACAACACAGTGCCACAGATGTCTCAAGTTCTGAGGGAGTGTGCAATTGGCAGAAAATGTAATGTTCCTTTCTCTACCATTAGCCGCTTCCAATGTTCTTTTAGAGAACTTGGCAGTGCATCCAAGTGGCCTTACAACTGCAGATCACGTGAAAACAACGCCAGCCCATGATCTCCACATCAGCCTTATTCACCTGCGGGATCATCTGAGACCAGCCACCTGGACAGCTGATCATATTGTCGGTTTGCACAAACAAAGAATTTCTGCACAAACTGTCGTAAGTTTCCCCGAGACAGTTATCTGCATGCTCGTCGTCCTCACCAGGGTCTTGACCTGACTGCAGTTTGGCGTCATAACCAACTTCAGTGGGCAAACGCTCACCTTCAATGGCCACTGGCATGCTGGAGAAGTGTGCTCTTCATGGATGAATCCCAGTTGAATGCACAGAGATACCGTGATGAGATCCTGAGGCCCATTGTCGTGCCATTCATCCGCCGCAATCACCTCATGTTTCAGCATGATAATGCACAACCCCATGTTGCAAGGATCTGTACACAATTCCTGGAAGCTGAAAATGTCCCAGTTCTTCCATGGCCTGCATACCCACCAGACATGTCACCCATTGAGCAAGTTTGGGATGCCCTGGAATCGACGTGTACGACAGCGTGTTCCAGTTCACGCCAGTATCCAGCAACTTCAGACAACATTCCACAGGCCACGATCAACAGCCTGATCAATTCAAGGCAGATGCGAATGAGATGTGTTGTGCTGCATGAGACAAATGGTGGTCCCACCAGATACTGACTGGTTTTCTGATCCACGTCCCTACCTTTTTTTTAAGGTATCTGTGACCAACAGTACACATATCTGTATTCCCAGTCATGTGAAATCCATAGATTAGGGCTTAATTTATTTATTTCAATTGACTGATTTCCTTATATGAACTGTAACTCAGTAAAATCTGAAATTGTTCCATGTTGCGTTTATATTCTTGTTCAGTGTAGTTGTACTCACCTCCATCGTAACTATTTGTTCCGCCTCAACATTTTTTTACTTTCCACAAAGCTTGTTTTAAACTATAGTTATCCTAAGTCTGCACCCCAGTGGTTGTAACTCTTAGAGAACAAATCTAAACCGTTCTTTCTCAGAATGTACTGGATCTCTGTATACATGCAATCTATAATCAGTCATTGTGATTAAATGTACTGCCTTCTTGTGACAAACAATCCCGCCGTGTCGGCGGTGGCATGTGTTCCATCCCTACTCCCGGACTCGGCTGTCGGACAGCATCACGTCTAGCAGGCAGAGATCTGTTGGCTCTGAGGCCACTGTGTCAGATAGCCCTCAGCTAAACTGCACTGACTGGCTGGAGCCTCCTCAAACTGTGGACCATCCAGGCCACCATATGCTAACAAGCTCTCGTCTGCTGCACTCTGGGCTACGAAACCTGTTGCTCCCATTCAAGATAGTGAACTATCCCTGGCTGTCTGTTTTCAGTAGAGGCTGGTGGCTTCAGACTTGATCAAAGAAGACACTTGTCTGGTGGGAGTAAGATAAATGAAGATGACATCCGTCTTGAAAAGGAGCAGGTCCTTCCAGAGTCTGGAATTACATATTATTACAGATTATTACATATTATTACACAATTTCTTTTACCGTTTTATTTGAATAATTCATCTGTAGATGCTCTATAGACTATTTACAGACTATCAGTAACATTTCAACGAACTATCTACTAACCCTAACCCTATCTCTAACCCTAACCTGAAGTGCAGAGTTCTGTCTTACTATCCAGGTCTGTACCCAAACAATTCGAGCTTCTACTTTTAAAAATCCACCTTTCCAGAAACAAGTCTCTCACCGTTGCCGCTTGCTATAGACCACCCTCTGCCCCCAGCTGTGCCCTGGACACCATATGTGAATTGATTGCCCCCCATCTATCTTCTGAGTTAGGAACCAATATACACAGGCAGATAGGAAAGCTAAGGCTAGCTTTTTCAAGCAGAAATTTTCATCCTGTAGCACAAACTCAAAAAGGTTCTGGGACACTGTAAAGTCCATGGAGAATAAGAGCACCTCCTCCCAGCTGCCCACTGCACTGAGGCTAGGAAACACTGTCACCACCGATAAATACATTATAATTGGGAATTTCAATAAGCATTTTTCTACGGCTGGCAATGCTTTCCACCTGGCTACTCCTACCCCGATCAACAGCCCTGCACCCCCACAGCAACTCACCCAAGCCTCCCCCATTTCTCCTTCACCCAAATCCAGATAGCTCGAAAGCCAAGTTAACAAACAGATCACAGACCATTTCGAATCCCACCGTACATTCTCCGCTATGCAATCTGGTTTCAGAGCTGGTCATGGGTGCACCTCAGCCATGCTCAAGGTCCTAAACGATATCATAACCGCCATCGATAAGAGACATTACTGTGCAGTCGTATTCAATGACCTGGCCAAGGCCTTTGACTCTGTCAATTACCACATTCTAATCGGCAGACTCAACAGCCTTGGTTTCTCAAATGATTTCCACGTCTGGTTCACCAACTACTTCTCTGATAGAGTTCAGTGTGTCAAATCGGAGGGCCTGTTGTCCAGACCACTGGCAGTCTCTATGGGGGTGCCACAGGGTTCAATTCTCGGGCCGACTCTCTTCTCTGTATACATCAATGATGTCGCTCTTGCTGCTGGTGATTCTCTGATGCACCTCTACGCAGACGACACCATTCTGTATGCCTCTGGCCCTTCTTTGGACACTGTGTTAACTAACCTCCAGACAAGCGTCAATGCCATACCACTCTCCTTCCGTGGCCTCCAACTGCTCTTAAATTCTAGTAAAACTAAATGCATGCTATTCAACCAATCGCTGCCCGCACCTGCCCGCCCGTCCAGCATCACTACTCTGGACGGTTCTGTAGACAACTACAAATACCTAGGTGTCTGGTTAGACTGTCAACTCTCCTTCCAGACTCACATCAAGCATCTCCAATTTTTATTTTTATTTTATTTATTTCACCTTTATTTAACCAGGTAGGCTAGTTGAGAACAAGTTCTCATTTGCAACTGCGACCTGGCCAAGATAAAGCATAGCAGTGTGAACAGACAACACAGAGTTACACATGGAGTAAACAATTAACAAGTCAATAACACAGTAGAAAAAAAAGGGGGGAGTCTATATACAATGTGTGCAAAAGGCATGAGGTAGGCGAATAATTACAATTTTGCAGATTAACACTGGAGTGATAAATGATCAGATGGTCAGGTACAGGTAGAGATATTGGTGTGCAAAAGAGCAGAAAAGTAAATAAATAAAACAGTATGGGGATGAGGTAGGTGAAAATGGGTGGGCTATTTACCAATAGACTATGTACAGCTGCAGCGATCGGTTAGCTGCTCAGATAGCTGATGTTTGAAGTTGGTGAGGGAGATAAAAGTCTCCAACTTCAGCGATTTTTGCAATTCGTTCCAGTCACAGGCAGCAGAGTACTGGAACGAAAGGCGGCCGAATGAGGTGTTGGCTTTAGGGATGATCAATGAGATACACCTGCTGGAGCGCGTGCTACGAATGGGTGTTGCCATCGTGACCAGTGAACTGAGATAAGGCGGAGCTTTACCTAGCATGGACTTGTAGATGACCTGGAGCCAGTGGGTCTGGCGACGAATATGTAGCGAGGGCCAGCCGACTAGAGCATACAAGTCGCAGTGGTGGGTGGTATAAGGTGCTTTAGTGACAAAACGGATGGCACTGTGATAGACTGCATCCAGTTTTCTGAGTAGAGTGTTGGAAGCCATTTTGTAGATGACATCGCCGAAGTCGAGGATCGGTAGGATAGTCAGTTTTACTAGGGTAAGCTTGGCGGCGTGAGTGAAGGAGGCTTTGTTGCGGAATAGAAAGCCGAATCTTGATTTGATTTTCGATTGGAGATGTTTGATATGAGTCTGGAAGGAGAGTTTGCAGTCTAGCCAGACACCTAGGTACTTATAGATGTCCACATATTCAAGGTCGGAACCATCCAGGGTGGTGATGCTAGTCGGGCATGCGGGTGCAGGCAACGATCGGTTGAAAAGCATGCATTTGGTTTTACTAGCGTTTAAGAGCAGTTGGAGGCCACGGAAGGAGTGTTGTATGGCATTGAAGCTCGTTTGGAGGTTAGATAGCACAGTGTCCAATGACGGGCCGAAAGTATATAGAATGGTGTCGTCTGCGTAGAGGTGGATCAGGGAATCGCCCGCAGCAAGAGCAACATCATTGATATATACAGAGAAAAGAGTCGGCCCGAGAATTGAACCCTGTGGCACCCCCATAGAGACTGCCAGAGGACCGGACAGCATGCCCTCCGATTTGACACACTGAACTCTGTCTGCAAAGTAATTGGTGAACCAGGCAAGGCAGTCATCCGAAAAACCGAGGCTACTGAGTCTGCCGATAAGAATATGGTGATTGACAGAGTCGAAGGCCTTGGCAAGGTCGATGAAGACGGCTGCACAGTACTGTCTTTTATCGATGGCGGTTATGATATCGTTTAGTACCTTGAGTGTGGCTGAGGTGCACCCGTGACCGGCTCGGAAACCAGATTGCACAGCGGAGAAGGTACGGTGGGATTCGAGATGGTCAGTGACCTGTTTGTTGACTTGGCTTTCGAAGACCTTAGATAGGCAGGGCAGGATGGATATAGGTCTGTAACAGTTTGGGTCCAGGGTGTCTCCCCTTTGAAGAGGGGGATGACTGCGGCAGCTTTCAATCCTTGGGGATCTCGGACGATATGAAAGAGAGGTTGAACAGGCTGGTAATAGGGGTTGCGACAATGGCGGCGGATAGTTTCAGAAATAGAGGGTCCAGATTGTCAAGCCCAGCTGATTTGTACGGGTCCAGGTTTTGGAGCTCTTTCAGAACATCTGCTATCTGGATTTGGGTAAAGGAGAACCTGGAGAGGCTTGGGCGAGGAGCTGCGGGGGGCGGAGCTGTTGGCCGAGGTTGGAGAAGCCAGGCGGAAGGCATGGCCAGCCGTTGAGAAATGCTTATTGAAGGTTTCGATAATCATGGATTTATCGGTGGTGACCGTGTTACCTAGCCTCAGTGCAGTGGGCAGCTGGGAGGAGGTGCTCTTGTTCTCCATGGACTTCACAGTGTCCCAGAACTTTTGGAGTTGGAGCTACAGGATGCAAACTTCTGCCTGAAGAAGCTGGCCTTAGCTTTCCTGACTGACTGCGTGTATTGGTTCCTGACTTCCCTGAACAGTTGCATATCACGGGGACTCTTCGATGCTATTGCAGTCCGCCACAGGATGTTTTTGTGCTGGTCGAGGGCAGTCAGGTCTGGAGTGAACCAAGGGCTGTATCTGTTCTTGGTTCTGCATTTTTTGAACGGAGCATGCTTATCTAAAATGGAGAGGAAGTTGCTTTTAAAGAATGACCAGGCATCCTCAACTGACGGGATGAGGTCAATGTCCTTCCAGGATACCCGGGCCAGGTCGATTAGGAAGGCCTGCTCACAGAAGTGTTTTAGGGAGCGTTTGACAGTGATGAGGGGTGGTCGTTTGACTGCGGCTCCGTAGCGGATACAGGCAATGAGGCAGTGATCGCTGAGATCCTGGTTGAAGACAGCGGAGGTGTATTTGGAGGGCCAGTTGGTCAGGATGACGTCTATGAGGGTGCCCTTGTTTACAGAGTTAGGGTTGTACCTGGTGGGTTCCTTGATGATTTGTGTGAGATTGAGGGCATCTAGCTTAGATTGTAGGACTGCCGGGGTGTTAAGCATATCCCAGTTTAGGTCACCTAACAGAACAAACTCTGAAGCTAGATGGGGGGCGATCAATTCACAAATGGTGTCCAGGGCACAGCTGGGAGCTGAGGGGGGTCGGTAGCAGGCGGCAACAGTGAGAGACTTATTTCTGGAGAGAGTAATTTTCTAAATTAGTAGTTCAAACTGTTTGGGTATGGACCTGGAAAGTATGACATTACTTTGCAGGCTATCTCTGCAGTAGACTGCAACTCCTCCCCCTTTGGCAGTTCTATCTTGACGGAAGATGTTATAGTTGGGTATGGAAATCTCTGAATTTTTGGTGGCCTTCCTGAGCCAGGATTCAGACACAGCAAGGACATCAGGGTTAGCAGAGTGTGCTAAAGCAGTGAGTAAAACAAACTTTGGGAGGAGGCTTCTGATGTTGACATGCATGAAACCAAGGCTTTTTCGATCACAGAAGTCAACAAATGAGGGTGCCTGGGGACATGCAGGGTTTACCTCCACATCACCCGCGGAACAGAGAAGGAGTAGTATGAGGGTGCGGCTAAAGGCTATCAAAACTGGTCGCCTAGAGCGTTGGGGACAGAGAATAAGAGGAGCAGGTTTCTGGGCATGGTAGAATATATTCAGGGCATAATGCGCAGACAGGGGTATGGTGGGGTGCGGGTACAGCGGAGGTAAGCCCAGGCCCCGGGTGATGATGAGAGAGGTTGTATCTCTGGACATGCTGGTTGTAATGGGTGAGGTCACCGCATGTGTGGGAGGTGGGACAAAGGAGTTATCAGGGGTATGAAGAGTGGAACTAGGGGGTCCATTGTGAACTAAAACAATGATAACTAACCTGAACAACAGTATACAAGGCATATTGACATTTGAGAGAGACATACAGCGAGGCATACAGTAATCACAGTTGTTGAACTGGGAAAGCTAGCTAAAACAGTAGGTTAGACAACAACAGCTAATCAGCTGGCACGACAACAGCAGGTAAAATGGCGTTGACTAGGCAACGGGGCCAACAGATAAAACAAACAAGCAGAATGGAGTACCGTGATTAATGGACAGTCCAGCGTGCATCAGCTATGTGGCCAAGAGATCAGTGTCCAGGGGGCAGCGGTGGATGAGGCAGGGAAGCTGGACTGGCGAGTGTTATCCAGGTAAAAAAAAAAACGAACAATGATTAAATAGCTTGTAGCTAGTTAGCTGGTTAGCTTCTGGAGGTTCTTGAGTGTGTTCTAAAAAATAATAAAATAATAGCGATTCCGTATCACATTGGGTGAGGCAGGTTTCCGGAAGGTATAAACAAATTAAAAATCAAAAAGAGATAGAAAGTAAATATGGGTGTTTGGGACGCGGCGATGCAGACGGTTAGCAGGCCTGTGCTAGCAAGCTAACAGTTCGTAGGTAGCTAGATAGCTAGTTGTGAAGATCCAGCTGAAAAATGTTCCATTTGCGGTGGGAATCCGGGGAAGAAATCGGTGGATGAAAAAATAAATAGGTCCGTTATGCTCTGGTTAGAGTCGCGTTGTTCGAACTGGCGAGAGCTTTCCGGGCTGAAGGTTAGCTGATGACCGGTTAGCTGAAGACCGCTAGCATGGCTAGTGGTTAGCTGGTTAGCTTCAGTTGAGCTTCAGTTGAGGGGTTCCGGTTCCGAAGTAAATATAAATATAAATACTTTAGGAAAAATAGCTACATTGGGTGAGGCGGGTTGCAGGAGAGTATTTGGAAGCTTAGGTTTAGCAAAAAGTTTTTAAAGAGATATGCGAAGAAAAATATGTAAAAAACGAAAAAGATATATACAGGGGACACGACACGACAGGACTTACTGCTACGCTATCTTGGATTAAAGAATCCAAAATTAAATCTAGAATCGGCTTCCTATTTCGCAACAAAGCATCCTTCACTCATGCTGCCAAACATACCCTCGTAAAACTGACCATCCTACCGATCCTCGACTTCGGCGTTGTCATTTACAAAATAGCCTCCAACACTCTACTCAACAAATTGGATGCAATCTATCACAAACCCACTGGCTCCAGGTCATCTACAAGTCTCTGCTAGGTAAAGTCCTGCCTTATCTCAGCTCACTGGTCACCATAGCAGCACCCACTCGTAGCACACGCTCCAGCAGGTATATCTCACTGGTCACCCCCAAAGCCAATTCTTCCTTTGGCCGCCTTTCCTTCTAGTTCTCTGCTGCAAGAATCACTGAAGCTGGAGACTCATATCTCCCTCACTAGCTTTAAGCACCATCTGTAAATAACACATCCAACTACCTCATCCCCATACTGTATTTATTTATCTTTGCCTTTGCACCCCAATATCTCTACTTGCACATTCATCTTCTGCACATCTACCATTCCAGTGTTTATTTGCTATATTGTAATTACTTCGCCACCATGGCCTATTTATTGCCTTACCTCCCTTATCCTACCTCATTTGCACACACTGTATGTAGACTTCTTCTACTGTATTATTGACTGTATGTTTTGTTTATTCCATGTGTAACTCTGTGTTGTTGTATGTGTCGAACTGCTTTGCTTTATCTTGGCCAGGTCGCAGTTGTAAATGAGAACTTATTCTCAACTAGTCTACCTGGTTAAATAAAGGTAAGGGAAAAAAAACTGAACCCCTATCCTAACCCTAAACGTAACCCTAGCCCTTATTCTAAACCTAAACCTAACTGTAAACTTAGCAAGCAGTTGCTTCTCAACAGATAGTAATGATCTTCAAATGGATTGTGACACAGGCATGCGTTCCCATGTGTTACCTTCAGTGAGTTCTTCTTACCCTCGTACCTTGGCCAGTGTAGAGTCAAACCCACCTCATTCCTGGCGAGCACCAACAGCTTTTCTCTGTGCACTTTACCTCCCAAACACAATATGCACAATACTGATGATGCCACATGGAGGTACCATGCTAACAGTGCCATAAAATAGGATGATTTATTGATTCATTTAGTAACACCAAATGTGCTTTTCTTTCAGCTTTACAGAACCCGGCAAAGCATGCAGACAGCATTTCAAACACTAGTGGAAATTTCTGCAATTTCTGTTAGCACTGGTATAACACAACCCGGCAATCATTAAACACCACATCGAGTTGAGCTATTAATGAGGCATAAAATGTAATCCAAATAGAGTTTTAAGACTAAGTGGAAAGAAAAACAAGAAGAACAAGACCGTCTGGCATGTGGACTGTATGTCAGCCATCCATCTTTATTATGGCTAACTGATGGATCATTTATTTCGTACATATTGAATAGTTTTGACATGTGAAGTTCACCCATGTTTGACTGCTTGATCATAAATCTAGCCGGCGTATGTTTTTGCTTAAATTTTGAGGTCCATATTTCAACTATCCCTCAGTCAGCATTGTTAACTGTAAAAAGGGGTGAACTTCTTCCTCTTGCTGTGCCACTCACTCAGTTCCACTCCTGTTGACTCCTCAATGTAGTTTCATCAGTTTTCTCCAGAACCAGCAACAATACCCTCTCCACTATACTGAGACCTTATCTACCATTATACAGTGGTGTAAAGTACTTTAAAGTACTACTTAAGTAGTTTTGTTGTGTATCTGTACTTTACTATTTATATCTTTGACTACTTTTACCTGAAGAAAATAAATATACTTTTTACTACATACATTTTCCCTGACACCCAAAAATACTTGTTTCATTTTGAATGCTTAGCAGGACAGGAAAATGGTCCAATTCACACACTTATCAACAGAACATCCCTGGTCATCCCTACTGCCTCTGATCTGGCGCACTCACTAAACACACATTGCCTCGTTTTTAAATGTCTGAATGTTAGAGAGTGCCCCTGGCTATCCATAAAAACAAAAAAAGTAAATGGTGCCGTCTAGTTTGCTTAATATAAGGGATTTGAAATGATTTATACTTTTAATTTTGATACTTAAGTATATTATAGTAATTACATTTACTTGTGATTCCTATATTTTAAACCAAATACTTTTAGAATTTTAGTCAAGTAGAATTTTACTGGGTGACTTACTTGAGTCAGAGTATTGTGTCAGAGTATGATTGCTCTGCTAATCTCTGAATGTTCTCCCAGCCTGTAAGCCGTCAGATCCATCTGAACTACTTACTCACACTGGAGAATACCCCTACAAGAAAAACATTCTCCAACGACGGATGTGAAGAGGGCATGACAATGCCTGTTCCCCCTCAGGAGGCTGAAAAGATTTGGCATGGGTCTTCAGATCCTCAAAAAAGTTATACTGTTGCACCATCAAGAGCATCCTAACTGGTTGCATCACCGCTTGGTATGGCAACTGCTCGGCCTCTGACCGCAAGGTGCTGCAAAGGGTAGTGAGTACGGCCCAGTGCATCACAGGGCCAAGCTTCTTGCCATCCAAGACTTCTATACAAGGCGGTGTCAGAGGAAGGCCCAAAACATTCTCAAAGACTCCAGCCACACAGGTCATAGACTGCTGAACTGTTAATCAAATGGTTACACTTCATTTGTATTTATTATTTTTGTTGTTGCACTGACTCGATGTACGCTCACTGGACTCTACCCACACAATCACACATACTGCCCTGACACTTCAACACACACTCACACACACAACAAGCACACACATGCATATTGACACCACACACACACACACACCACACACACACACACACACACACACACACACACACACACACACACACACACACACACACACACACACACACACACACACACACACACACACACATTCCTTCACACTCTTCACATATGCTTCTGCTACTTTATTGTCTATGCATAGCCACTTTATCCCTACCTACATGAACATAATACTTCAATTTCCTTGACTAACCCGTACCCCTGCACATTGACCAGGTACCCCCAATATAGAGCCTCGTCATTGTTATTTTATTGTGATACAATTAGGCCTGTTGTATTCGGCGCATGTGACAAATACAGTTTGATTTGATTTTGATTTGAAAAGGAAAGAGTTAAATCCATTTCAACTTGTCAGAAATGTCCAGATCCAGTGAGTCACTCAGCGATCACATTAGACTACACATTAGACTACACATTAGACTACACATTAGACTACACATTAGACATGGAAAAATGTATAGAATTCCAAGAAAGTCAGCTTTAAAACCTGCAAAATGTTCTCTCTGCCAACAAGAGGGGTATAAGCAGTTTGTGTCATGAACAGTGCTTTTGGCCATAGCAACAGACGTGGAGCGTGCGCAAGCGGGGGGGTGTTCCTCAATGCTGGAAGGGTGGCCTGACTGAAAAAAGTGGGAACCCCTGCACTACACCACTGATCAAGCTTAAATTTCCCAAGGCCAATGCTGACATAACCAGTAATCAGTCACATTGATCACATTCTTAACTGCTATTCAAGGTTCGGCAAGGGGTTAAACCTCACTCTGAGTCACATAATTTATTTTCTTTTAAATGTATTCCTATTATAATTGCATTATAATTGCATAGTGATTCCATGCACTCTGTGGGATGAGGGCCTGGTGCGCGCACACAAACAGTCTTACACACACACACTCAATCAATTACATCAATCTGAAGCTGGACATTTTGGTTTTGGTATTACAGGTACAGCAATGAACATTTTTTGAGGTCAATTTCAAATGGCTGTTGGGCTCAGATAAAGGTAGTGGGTTTTGTGGGTATTTTTCTGCTTCAACACAGTACCGTTTTGATACTTACGTATCTTTGAGTTATCTGATAACAGGAATAGTCTGGAAGGAGACAGACCATGTAAGTCTGAACGGAGTCAATACATTCCACATCTTTCCCATGTAGGATAGGCCTACAGTGCATTCGGAAAGTTTTCAGACCCCTTAACTTTTCCATATTGTGTTAAGTTAAAGCTTTGTTCTAAAACTGATCAAATCTACACACAATACCCCATAATGACAAATCAAAAACTGTTTTTTAGAAATGTTTGCAAATGTATTAAAAATAAAAAGTTAATATCCGGGCTCTGGCTGGGCCGCTCAAGGACATTCAGAGACTTGTCCCAAAGCCACGTGTGCGTTGTCTTGGCTGTGTGCTTAGGGTCGTTGTCTTGTTGGAGGTGAACCTTTGCCCCAGTCTGAGGTCCTGAGCACTCTGGAGCAGGTTTTCATCAAGGATCTCTCTGTACCTTGCTCCAATCATCTGTCCCTCAATCCTGACTAGTCTCCCAGTCCCTGCCGCTGAAAAACATCCCGCAGCATAACGCTGCCAGCACCATGCATCACTGTAGGGACGGTGCCAGGTTTCCTCCAGATGTGACGCTTGGCATTCAGGCCACAGAGTTCAACCTTGGTTTCATCAGACCAGAGAATCTTGTTTATAATGGTCTGAGTCCTCTAGGTACCTATTGGCAAAATCCAAGCCGGCTGTCATGTGCCTTTTACTAAGGAGTGGATTCCGTCTGGCCACTCTACCATAAAGGCCTGATTGGTGGAGTGCTGCAGAGATGGTTGTCCTTCTGGAATTCTCCCATCTCCACAGAGGCACTCTGGAGCTCTGTAAGAGTGAGCATTGTCACCTCCCTGACAAAGGCCCTTCTCCCTGAATCCCCAGTTTGGCTGGGCAGCCAGTTCTGGAAAGAGTCTTGGTGGTTCCAAACTTCTTCCATTTAAGAATGTTGAAATTCACTATGTTCTTGGGGACCTTCAATGCTGCAGAAATGTTTTGGTACCCTTCCCCAGATCTGTGTCTCGACACGGACAATTCCTTCAACCTCATGGCATGGTTTTTGCTCTGAAATGCACTGTCAACTGTGGGACCTTATATAGACAGGTGTGTGTCTTTCCAACTCATATCCAATCAATTGAATTTACCACAGGTGGACTCCAATCAATCTCAAGGATGATCAATGGAAACAGGAGGCACCTGAGGTCAATTTCGAGTCTCATAGCAAAGGGTCTGAATACCTCCACTTCCTTCCATTCCGCTAGCAAATGTGCAATCTTAGGAGAATAAAATGTATGACCTACGCGGAAGATTAAACTACCAACAGGACATTCAAAACTGTAATATCTTGTACTTCACGGAGTCGTGGCTGAATGACGACACTCATAATACAGCTGGCTGGTTTTACCCTGTACCAGCAGTATAGAACAGCGGCGTCTGGTAAGACAACAGCTGGTGCACGATATCTAAGGAGGTCTCAAGCTATTGCTCGCCTGAGGTAGAGTATCTCATGATAAGCGGTAGACCACACTATCTACCTAGAGAGTTTTCATCTGTATTTGTCGTAGCTGTTTACATACCACCAACAGACTGAGGCTGGCACTAAGACAGCATTGAATGAGCTGTATTCCGTCATAAGCAAACAAGAAAACGCTCACCCAGAGACGGTGCTCCTAGTAGCCGGGGACTTTAATGCAATGAAACTTAAATCTGTTTTACCAAATTTCTATCAGCATGTTAAATGTGCAACCAGAGTGGAAAGAAATCCAGGACCACCTTTACTCCACACACAGGTGTGCGTGTGAGTATCTGTGCTGTGTGTTTTGGCTTTCGTGCCATTGTGGATTGTGCAGATGATTACGGGTCTCATCCCGTGTGTTATTCATTGTGCACGTGTGTTATTTATTCAAGGTACTCCTCGCTCATTTGTTTGGGGTTCATCCCTGTGTTTTTTTACGTGATTGTTTGGTCCTTGTCCCCGTGCACTTACACGGTATGCCGTAATTTGGGCTTAATAAAAAAAACTATTACGCATTCCTGTGCCTGTCTCCCGAATCATTTATACCGACGTGACACTGACTGGTTGCATCACTGCCTGGTATGGCAACTGCTCGGCCTCCGACCGCAAGGCACTACAGAGGGTAGTGCGAACAGCCAAGCTTCCTGCCATCCAGAACCTCTATACCAGGCGGTGTCAGAGGAAGTCCCTAAAAATTGTCAACGACATCAGCTACCCTAGTCATAGACTCTTCTCTTTGCTACCGCACGGCAAGCGGTACTGGAGCGCCAAATCTAGGTCCAAAAGGTTTCTAAAACAGCTTCAACCCCCAAGCCATAAGACTCCTGAACATCTAATCAAATGGCTACCCAGACTATTTGCATTGCCGCCCTCCCGCCCGTCTTTTATACCGCTGCTACTCTCTGTTGTTATCATCTATACATAGTCACTTTAACAACTCTACCTACATGTACATATTACCTCAACTAACCGGTGCCCCCGCACATTGACTCTGTACCGGTAGCCCCCATGTATATAGTCTCTCTATTGTTATTTTACTGCTGCGCTTTAATTACTTGTAACTTTTACTTCTTACTTTTAGTTCTTATTCTTATCCATAATTTTTTTAACAACATTGTTGGTTTGGGGTTCGTAAGTAAACATTTCACTGTAAGGTCTACACCGGTTGTATTCTTTGCATGTGACTAATACAATTTGATTGGATTTTGATTTGATTTGTATGTAAATAAGTATTTCTGTTTTAATGTATAAACATTTCTAAAAATCTGTTTTCACTTTGTCATTATGGGGTATTGTGTGTAGAGTGATAAGGATTTTTTCTAAATACATTTTTTAATAAGGCTGTAACGTAACCAAATGTGGAAACAGTCAATGGGTCTGAATACTTTCCGCACTGTACTGTTCAGACAATGATTTCAATTAAAATCTTGACTAATTATTGTCCATGATTTTCAAACGGTACATTATAACTGGCACATTTTTTAAAATCGTCATTACAATTACAAAATAATTCAACGTGTGTCTTCTACTCAATATCAAATACACCATTTCCTCCCCATGTAACTACATTTAAATTACTAAAAATCCTATTACGGTGCGTGATTCCAATGCCAAACCAGGGAAGGAACCAGACAGTATTGGATTTGCCATGATGGGGCACAGTGCTTCTCACGTGGGTAGGACATGCTCCAGGAGCAGGGAAATAGACAGTGAAATAGAGGGAGAGGCGCCCTCACACAGGTGCAGAAGCTTGGGAGGGGGATGACTCAGTAGATAGCCTGCCAGTGCTCGGGCCGGTTTGAGCCCACTTCCACCCACAGCTCTGCCCAGTGGAGAGGAAACCTGGCAGGCTGGCACGCTGGGTTGATTGGCAGGTCCATGGTTTAGGAGCAGAGGGGCAGAGGGGATACCTACCTTGGTATCATTACACTGAAAATTACACGGAAACCATTACAAATCTAGTAGTAGTATTGAGATAGAGTTTTCGCACCAGTTATATGCAGTATAAATTGTAGAGACTTGTATGTGCAGGCCAATCAAAGTTCGTTTTAGTTAGTATTGAGTTTCCATGTACAATGGGGAAAAAACATGAATTAATCAATTATGTTGGGGAATTGTCAACAATATATTTGTGAAATAATATAGCGTGTGTTGGGCTTGGATGAACCATGCTGTATAGTAGACTTATGATTACTTTAATAGGAGAGGAAAAGAGAAAAGGTCAAATCGTTGGTGAAAATGATGTGTTGTGATTTTGTTCTGTATTCAATTACATGCACTTTTGTATGGCAGACAAAACATACAGTAATTACACAGAATTGGTCTCCAAAGTCAAGAAAAAGTCATGCTGTTGTGTTTACTTGGGGAGAAACAGACAGTACAGTCCATTACAATTCAAGGCATAACAAAGCATACACAAACAAGCGGAGGTGCATTTGTTTGCCAAAGAACATATGCCTGGACGAAAACCAATAGAAGTCTGCTTATACATTGTCTTGAACCCCAGTGGGAATTTAGTGGTCGACACATTTGTCCATTGTTCTATTGCACCACTGAAGGTGAGCCCAAGTGATTTGTGCCACAAAGATTTCACACATGCTTGACTCTGAGGCTGAGGAATTCTGACCATGTTTTCGCCATGATTACTGAGACTAATGAAGATAGACAAGGTCAACTCTATTGTGTGTGTCCATCTCACTGCATGAAATTTGTGTTGCCTGGTTGGGGATTATATACACTGAACAAAGATACAGTATAAACACAACATGTAAACTGTTGGTCCCATTTTTCATAAGCTAAAATAAAAGGTCCCAGAAATGTTCCATACGCAGAGAAAGCTTAATTCTCTCAAATGTTGTGTACAAATGCATTTACATCCCGGTAAGTGAGAATTTATTACTTGCCAAGATAATCCATCCACCTGACAGGTGTGACAAATTAAGAAGCTGATTAAACGGCATGATCATTATACAGGTGCACCTTGTGCTGGGGACAATAAAAGGCCATTCTAAAATGTGCAGTTTCGTCACACAACACAATGCCACAGATGCCTTCAGTTTTGAGGGAGTGTGCAATTCGCATGCTGACTACAGGAATGTCCACCAGAGTTGTTGCCAGATAATTTCATGTTAATTTATCTACCATAAACCGCCTACAACGTCATTTTAGAGAATTTGGCAGAACGTCCAACTAGCCTCACAACCACGCCAGCCCAGGGCTTTTTCTGGCTTCTTCACCTGTAAGATTGTCTGAGACCAACCACCTGGACAGCTGATGAAACTGAGTATTTCTGTCTGTAATAAAGCCCCTTTGAGGGGAAAAATTCATTCTGATTGGCTGGACCTGGCTTGGACCTGAGTGGGTGGGCCTGGTTCCCAAGTTGGTCGGCCTATGCCCACCCATGGCTGCTCCCCAGCCCAGTCATGTGAAATCCATAGATTAGGGTCTAAGGAATTTAAATTGACTGATTTCCTTATATGAACTGTAACTCAGTAAAATCGTTGAAACTGTTGCATGTTGTGTTTATATTTTTGTTCAGTATATATTACATAACTGTGTCTGTGAGATAGCACGGTCATAACCAGAGAACCTGAACTATGTTCTGATTGGCTCTAGACTGTAGCTGCCCTCCACAGATAGCTACGCTACAGTAGCATCATGTAGGAGGACAGTGCTATAGATGGAACCAGGCACATCACAGCAGCACAGAGAATTCTGAATAGTTTTTAGCTCATTCCTTTTCCATGTAGCCCACATATACTGTATCTAAAACCAGGGAAGGTGTGTCTAGACTCTGGTTTAAGTAAATTCCTTAGACTACAGTCAAAATCATATAATGTAAACACTAAAAATGAATGGTTCTATATAGTGCCAAATATAGGTTATTTTGCTTCTAACCACAGCGGAACCTTTTTTTGAAGGTTATATAAAGACCCATGCTCATAAGGTTCTAAATGGAACCTGTATGGTGCTATAAAGCCCCCTTCTCTAAGGTTCTATGAAGAACTTGTAAAGGTATTGAACAGTCAATTGAAAAGTACTTTTTCTCTCATGGCTAATTACCAGAAAGTTTGAAAAGACAGGCTGAGTGGGAGAGGAGCTTATACTAATGAGCTCACCTTGACTAACAGCACTTTGAAACACCTATGTCAAGCCACTTGGATGCAGTGAGCAGTGTCACAGGAAATTCATTTAAAGCTAATTTGGTGATACAAATAGCAACACAAACAGTATTGAAATTGCATCAATTATATATTTTATTTGGTATGTTTCTTTTGAGGCGGTTCAGTGCAGCACTGACGAATGTGTTGACATGATAACTGCATCAGAGTTCTAAATGACCCTTTTATTCCATGCTGAATGAAGACATAGCTAGCCAGAAAACTAGCTAAAACCAGGCACAGATGAAGACCTAGCTAGCCAGAAAACTAGCTAAAACCAGGCACAGATGAAGACCTAGCTAGACAGTAACTAGCTAACACCAGGCACAGATGAAGACCTAGCTAGACAGTAACTAGCTAACACCAGACACAGATGAAGACCTAGCTAACCAGTAATTAGCTAACGCCAGGTACAGATGAAGACCTAGCTAGACAGTAACTAGCTAACACCAAACACAGATGAAGACCTAGCTAGACAGTAACTAGCTAACACCAGGTACAGATGAAGACCTAGCTAAACCAAATCAAATCAAATCAAATTTTATTTGTCACATACACATGGTTAGCAGATGTTAATGCGAGTGTAGCGAAATGCTTGTGCTTCTAGTTCCGACAATGCAGTGATAACCAACAAGTAATCTAACTAACAATTCCAAAACTACTGTCTTATACACAGTGTAAGGGGATAAGGAATATGTACATAAGGATATATGAATGAGTGATGGTACAGAGCAGCATACAGTAGATGGTATCGAGTACAGTATATACATATGAGATGAGTATGTAGACAAAGTAAACAAAGTGGCATAGTTAAAGTGGCTAGTGACATAAGAATGCAGTCGATGATCTAGAGTACAGTATATACATATGCATATGAGATGAATAATGTAGGGTAAGTAACATTATATAAGGTAGCATTGTTTAAAGTGGCTAGTGATATATTTACATCATTTCCCATCAATTCCCATTATTAAAGTGGCTGGAGTTGGGTCAGTGTCAATGACAGTGTGTTGGCAGCAGCCACTCAATGTTAGTGATTGCTGTTTAACAGTCTGATGGCCTTGAGATAGAAGCTGTTTTTCAGTCTCTCGGTCCCAGCTTTGATGCACCTGTACTGACCTCGCCTTCTGGATGATAGCGGGGTGAACAGGCAGTGGTTCGGGTGGTTGATGTCCTTGATGATCTTTATGGCCTTCCTGTAACATCGGGTGGTGTAGGTGTCCTGGAGGGCAGGTAGTTTGCCCCCGGTGATGCGTTGTGCAGACCTCACTACCCTCTGGAGAGCCTTACGGTTGAGGGCGGAGCAGTTGCCGTACCAGGCGGTGATACAGCCCGCCAGGATGCTCTCGATTGTGCATCTGTAGAAGTTTGAAGTAACTAGCTAACACCAGGCACAGATGAAGACCTAGCTAGACAGGAACTAGCTAACACCAGACACAAATGAAGACATAGCTAGACAGTAACTAGCTAACACCAGGCACAGATGAAGACCTAGCTAGACAGTAACTAGCTAACACCAGACACAGATGAAGACCTAGCTAACCAGTAATTAGCTAACACCAGGTACAGATGAAGACCTAGCTAGACAGTAACTAGCTAACTCCAGACACAGATGAAGACCTAGCTAGCCAGTAACTAGCTAACACCAGACACAGATGAAGACCTAGCTAACCAGTAACTAGCTAACACCAGACACAGATGAAGACCTAGCTAGACAGTAACTAGCTAACACCAGACACAGATGAAGACCTAGCTAGACAGTAACTAGCTAACACCAGACACAGATGAAGACCTAGCTAGACAGTAACTAGCTAACACCAGACACAGATGAAGACCTAGCTAGACAGTAACTAGCTAACTCCAGACACAGATGGAGACCTAGCTAGACAGTAACTAGCGAACACCAGACACAGATGAAGACCTAGCTAGACAGTAACTAGCTAACACCAGGCACAGATGAAGACCTAGCTAGACAGTAACTAGCTAACACCAGACACAGATGAAGACCTAGCTAGACAGTAACTAGCTAACACCAGACACATATGAAGAACTAGCTAACACCAGACACAGATGAAGACCTAGCTAGACAGTAACTAGCTAACACCAGACACAGATGAAGACCTAGCTAGACAGGGACTAGCTAACACCAGACACAGATGAAGACCTAGCCAGCCAGTAACTAGCTAACACCAGACACAGATGAAAGGGGAAACATATAAGTATATTTGCCATAGATGAATAGGGTATCTAGTTATATAAACCATGCCCCTCTGCAAACACGTCTTCTCCAATGTTAGTTAAGAGGCGGTACTTATTTAAATCAGGTAAGAGAATATCATGTTACCATGTGTATTAAAATGAGAGTTAAGGAATGTCACCTTGTCCCTTAATAATGAACCCAAGTGTTTGACATGATAGAGGGGACAAGTAACTTTAAGATCAAACTTGATCAATGTAGAAGCAACAGTAATTTTTCATACTTTGGTCATCATACTTTGATCTGGTTTCCTTCAAATATCATCCATTTCATGAAAAACATGATTTTGACTTTTCATGACCTTTAAAAAAAGGTTCTATATAGCACCAAAAAAGAAAACCCCCAAAATGTTTTCTTTTTGGGGCTGTATAGAACCCTTTTTAATGACTCTTCATAGATCCATTATGGAAATTTGTTCTATAAAGAACCTTTTTCAATCTAAAAGCTTCTTTTTCGAACCATACATTATTTTTTTATTATTGTTTAGAGACTTTTTGGGCAATCTGACCAAAGTAAAATTCAAGTTGTAGATCTGTCATTATCATTGAAAGCACGTCTAAGAAGCAGTATATATGTTCTATGTGTGCTATTTCTATGCTTCCCTTACTTAAGTTGAGTTTTTGCCTATTTTACTTTTGGTTTTGTACACCAGCTTCAAACAGCTGAAAATACAATGTTTTTGGTTATGGAAAAGATATTTCACAGCGGTTTAGATGGTACAATGATTCTCTACAATGTACTTGCTTGTTTTGTCACATAAACTGAAATTAGGTGAACTATTAGAATCTTAGCCACCAGGAACTGGCGGAATGATTTCTGCATAGCGGATCTTTAATAACCATAATATAATGTTAAAATTCCATAGGTTTTACTATTGTGTTTAAATGGTGTGCTAGCTCTGAAACAGCTGGGAGTTTCTGAGAAGAGAATTACTGACTTAGTCAGCTGTTCTCTATTCACACAAGACCATGATATGCTTCTACGTCTGCATTGCTTAATGTTTGGGGTTTTAGACTGGGTTTCTGTATAGCACTTTTTGACATCAGCTGATGTGAAAAAGGCTTTATAAATAAATATGATTAACTGATTGAAGAGTTCTTCACAAGACACAGTCACATATAACATGGAATAGCATAACACAACAGATTATATCAACTGGAATGACACTCTCACTTAAGGTTGCTGTGAGAGCTGTGCACAAACCACACCCCCAAAATATTCCAATGAGCCGCTGGCCCTATGTTTTAATTTTCACTAAAAGAGGGAAAGAAGAGCTCAAAGCGTTCTTTGGATCAGTATGGTTCTATATAGAACCATCACCCTTCCCATAGAAACCTTGAGGAACCCTCCTTTTTTGTGTGTAGGCTAAGCATGAACCAAGCTCTTACCCTAACTTTGACCCAGAGATACTTTGTTGTTTAGTAGTCATTGAAAATAACAATCCTTGATACACTAGCGATATAATTTAACTTTTAGAGTAGGGTTGGCAGGTAGCCTAGTGGTTAGAGCGTTGGGCCAGTAATAGAAAGGTTGCTGGATTGAATCCCCGAGCTGACAAAGTAAAAATCTGTCATTCTGCCCTTGAACCCACTGTTCCAGACCATCATTGTAAATAAGAACATGTTGTTAACTGACTTGCCTGGTTAAATAAAAAATGGGGATTTCCCAAATGACCAGATCTCAAGTACAAATCTCTCCAGTATCTATAGTTATGAGTTGCGCCCAGGCAATATGAGGCATGCCTCTCCACGGCTTGTTTCTGATTTCCCTCAAGCCCGCTTTTATTTCTCACAGAGTATGAGGAGAACTGGCAAAAGAGAGAGCGAATACTTATTGGTTCCATTTCAAGGCCTGGATTCGTGTTGATCAGCCAACACCTGTGTGTTGCGAATCCTGTAGTTTCATGAGTGACTTTGGTGGTGTGTAAGAGTCTAACAAAATCTATAATACTTTAGAGTATAATAAAATCAGAAGTGAAAGAACGAGACTTATAAAAACATAATTAAGTTGGTGACTGAAAACGCCAGGGCCTTCTTGATATTCAATGGTTATCAATAAAATATTGGTAGTGACCATCTGCAGGCCACAATAAAACAAAAACATGTTGTGTCTCTGAATGAGGGGAGTTGCATGCACAGAGGTCAAACATAGAGGTCAAACAATCCCTCATGTCCTTGGCTGGCTGTGCTTTGCTCAGCATATGATATGATATCTGAATCAATCACAAAAACATTGAATCAATTTGTAGGAATGTTACGACTCAAATTTAAGACATTATTTAAAATGTCAGTGACATGAAGAGGCAGTGAAATTAAAAGGAATTGCTTTTCCATAAACAAGTGTGATGTCCGTACTGTTAGAGTGAAGCATGCCAGGGCTGCATACCCAATTGACTTCTGCTTTCCATCGCAATTTTTCAGGGCCTACATTGAGATAGAGAAAGGCATGCCAAACACCAAACCATTAAAAGTTAAATCAAATCAATAATCCACTGTTGGAGTTCACTGTGAGTAAGCTACTGAGAAGTGAGTGAAAGAATGCTTGTCCTTGCACTAACGGTCTGAAAGAGGGGTTTAATAATCATGTGCTTCTGAGGTTGGAGGGGATGAACAATTCAAGAGCAGACAAATTAAAGGCTTAATCACAGGAACCTCATTCCGAATCTTTTATCAGTGTGATGAGGAAGAAATGACGTTTAATTAATAAAGTTGCTGTATATTTATTCTTGGTTACATAGGCTGGGCTGAGCTCTTACTGCAAGGAGGTTGTAATTGCACTTGAAGTTTAAATCTGTATATTAAAGGTCTGCGTATCTATTTCTTTCAACTGTAGAATGGTATAAGGTCAAATACATATATCTCCGGGCTTTTAAACTTTTGATTGGCGTAGTCATCATTAGCTTGAAAATCATCTTTGTTGATTTCAGTCTCGGGAGCAACAAGGGCACTTTTTGTCCAACAAACTCGACTTAATCTTTGCACAAATAAAATGTTTTAATTGGAAAGGATAGCGTGACTATAAAAACAACACAACATTTCATGAGTAAGGGAGAGTTATGCAAGAACATTCATCATTTATTTAAAAATATAGCTCACCCTAAGGTCTTAAAATACAGTACCTTCCAAGGATTGTTCAAAACGTATCACTAAAGTCATGGATTAAGATGTTAAATGACTTTAAGATTATACTCAACAAGTATGTGTTGGATGAACTGTATGGGGCCTGTTTCCTGAACCCAGATTAAGCCTACTTCTGGACTAAAAAATATCTCCAACGAAAGCGCTTTTCAGTTCAGGAATAGGCTTTATCTGGGTCACACTTGGACACCTCTTCATGGAATTGATTCTGTGTTTTACTGTGTGCGTTTATGTCATGTCTAATAGAAAAAAAGCGTCACCCCTCTCTACATCATCAGCATCAGTTTTTACATTATCTCCCTGAGCTCTGTTGCATCGGTGCCGGTCCTCAAACCTGACATGTGAGTCAGAGCCACAATAGCATTAGCATGCCTCCACCCAGACTCTGGCCCAGTCGGAGAACACACTCATGCGTTCTCCGTGTGTTTGATGTGCCTCATCCAAGCCAAAGGCTCTATGGAGACTATCTTTTAATCCATTAGTGGGGTCGAAAAACTGCCTATTTGGTTGGGGAAAAAATGCCATCATATTGGTAGTTTGAGTGGGGACAAAACTGGAAAACAAACAGAAACAATCAATGTCAGAAATGTTGTTCTGCTTTTTATTTTTTAGGCAGTCTCTTTCCAGCTTCAGCAGGTACAGAGGAGCAAGGAGATCAAGTATTTGAAGCACACTTCCAATTGGGTATGTGTACGAGGTCCTCTTCATTCTCAAAACCATCTATTTCCAATTGTTTCTTTGTGTTTGTATAGTCAGATGAAACAGATGGATTCTTTTCAAAGGCCCATACAATGTGTCAGTAATGTGATCCATGCATTGATTTCTGTTATCACAAAATAGCTTATTCTCCTCTAGAGTGTCTGAAGGGAACTGATTTGCCTTTACTCATTAGAGACGTAGCCACTTCTGTTTTATAGCATAAGGTTTGAGTGTTGGAAATGCTTTACTATCAGCATAGGGATTTAGTAAACAAAGGTAAATAATTTTCTTGACTATTTGTTGAGGGCACATTTTTAAAAGACCTCTATTCTACAGACGTGTTGCTCAACCAGCAACCTAATCTCATGGGATTCCTTATCAATTTCACATTTTACAAGAGCAAGACCTTTTTATTTTATTTAGATGTTCAGAAAAACCGTGGCAACAGCAGAAGAAGGAGAGAGAGAGAGAGAAAGAGAGAGAGAGAGAGAGAGAGAGAGAGAGAGAGAGACAATTGCTTGCTCTATGTTACTAATTGAATTGCTTTCACACTTTCCCCCTATTCAGGATATGCTTTATTTGGTGCCACATCAGCATGTTCTCCCATGACTGAAACAGAGCGAGGTGCTGCCATAATGGAATGAATGATGTGTTCTGCCAGCCAATATGGAAGCGGATCAGACAATGTTGTCACTTGCACATCTGCAGTGCCACACATGTCAAATAACTAATCTGCCTCAAACATCCACTGTGCTACACATGCACAATCCAAAGCATTGCATGCACATTGTACATTTGCATATAAATAAACAAAATGTGCCAACCAAAGAGCCCATTTCAAAAGCAGAGCATGCACAAAGTAGTTTATAAAAGCTTTAGCTTTTCTTTACACTAAAAGGCATATAGGGTTGTCAATGTGGAGCAAAACTGCCTAGACAAGTAGCTGCAAATGTAACTACATCCACCTACATTGTGAAATACAGTATCTTTATTTGCATACGTGAATAAGGAAGAAGTTGCTTCCACCATATCATCTATAACATACTGATGACCAGACAATAATTAGCAGGAAATATTACTGAGCAGGGTTGTGTCATGTAGTTTGAAATCAATACTTCATCTGTGAGACCTTCAAATAAGGAGTCAGCTCTGTGCTGTTTCCCCAGACTTCCATGTGGATGGGGAGAGAAAGATCTGACAGCTCCGTGGCTCTGGCCTTGTGATATCCAAGATGACTGTGGAAGAGGAATATCCAGGGAATCCGCTCATTTAGAACTAGACATCCATTGCAAATTGATTTCTATATATTGCGCCTTTCACCGTGATGCTGCTGCCGACGGGAGGTCAGCGCTGGAAGTGGCTAGCAGCAGTGTAGTCTCGCCAAAATAAAGAGTATAGGAAGAAAACAGAAAGGAGTTATTTCTCAAATGTGAAAGTCGAGGAGAAATTGGTGGTCAATTTTCTTTGTCTATGATCACCCAGTCCTGCACATCATGATGAAACACTACCTAAAACAACATTAGATTTATTACAAAGAAATATCTGTTTATCTATAATCCCTTGTCTGAGGTCAGTGATGCGTGTCTGATTGTGAAATTGTTGCAGGTTGGCATTTATTGTCATGAATCTTGCCCTGGAGGCAGCTCCACAGTGGTCACGAGCTGAAGAGCCACAAAGTAAATTAAATCTGATTTTAAACCCAACCCAAACCTTAAACACAATGCTAACCCTAATGCCTAACGCTAAGGCCATTTTGGATTTCTAGAATTTTTCCGATATAGCCAATTTTGACTTTGCAGCTGGCCCATCAAGTGGGAATCGCTCAGTTCTGCCTCCAGGGCAAGATTCATGACAATAAACGTCAACCTGCAAAATTGTCAGTGTCAATTGTTGTTAAGAGTTCACTGCCACCTAATGAACCTGTCTCAATGTGTCAGAGCACTGAGGACTTCATTCAAGTGTTGTCCAATTATCCCACCCCCTCGGATTATTCCAATTCAGTGGTATCTGTTAAATCTAGACACCGGGAATAGATCGATTAAGTGACAACCAGACAGATATGCCACCAGCTGTGACTGTGCGTAGTGTGTTCACTCAGTGAGTTTTGTGTGTAGCAGTGGGGGCTGCTGAGGGGAGGAGGGCTCATAATAATGGCTGGAATGGAGTAAATGGAATGGTATCAAAAACATGGTTTTCATATATTTGATACCATTCCATTCACTCAATTCTACTCCATTCCAGACATTATTTTGAGCCGTCCTCCACTGGTGTGTAGTGTGTTCTGTGCGTAGTGTGTTCTGTGTATAGTGTTCTGTGTGTAGTGTGTTCTATGTGTAGTGTGTTCTGTGCGTAGTGTGTTCTGTGTGTAGTGTTTTCTGTGTGTAGTGTTTTCTGTGTGTTCTGTGTGTAGTATTTTCTGGGCGTGATGTGTTCTGTGCGTGGTGTGTTCAGTGCGTGGTGTGTTCTGTGCGTGGTGTGTTCTGTGTATAGAGTGTTCTGTGTGTAGTGTGTTCTATGTGTAGTGTGTTCTGTGCGTAGTGTGTTCTGTGTATAGAGTGTTAATTCAGTGTGTTCTGTGTGTAGTGTGTTTTGTGTGTAGTGTCTTCTGTGCGTGGTGTGTTCTGTGCGTGGTGTGTTCTGTGCGTGGTGTGTTCTGTGTGTGGAGTGTTCTGTGCCTGGAGTGTTCTGTGCATGGCATGTTTTGTGTGTAGTGGGTTCTGTGTGTAGTGTTTTCTGTGTGTAGTATTTTCTGTGCGTGGTGTGTTCTGTGCGTGGTGTGTTCTGTGTGTGGTGTGTTCTGTGTATAGAGTGTTCTGTGTGTAGTGTGTTCTATGTGTAGTGTGTTCTGTGCGTAGTGTGTTCTGTGTATAGAGTGTTAATTCAGTGTGTTCTGTGTGTAGTGTGTTCTGTGTGTAGTGTTTTCTGTGTGTAGTGTTTTCTGTTTGTTCTGTGTGTAGTATTTTCTGTGCGTGATGTGTTCTGTGTGTGGAGTGTTCTGTGCGTGGAGTGTTCTGTGCATGGCATGTTTTGTGTGTAGTGGGTTCTGTGTGTAGTGTTTTCTGTGTGTAGTGTTTTCTGTGTATAGTATTTTCTGTGCGTGATATGTTCTGTGCGTGGTGTGTTCTGTGCGTGGTGTGTTCTGTGCGTGGTGTGTTCTGTGCGTGGAGTGTTCTGTGCGTGGCATGTTTTGTGTGTAGTGGGTTCTGTGTGTAGTGTTTTCTGTGTGTAGTATTTTCTGTGCGTGATGTGTTCTGTGCGTGGCATGTTTCATGTGTAGTGGGTTCTGTGTGTAGTGTGTTCTTCAAGCAGTGATTCAAATGTTATTTTTCAATAACCCTTCCATGTTTGGGTGATTACTACTCATTTCAGACCTCTGGATGTAAGTAAATGAAGAGCCCTTATGGAAAAAAACATATGAATTTGACATATGATCACGTGATCGCATGTAATAACATGGGGATGTAACATTTCAACATGTGAAACCATGAAATTACATGTGGCAACATTTGAGCACAAGTGGAGGCTGCTGAGGGGAGGATGGCTCATAGCAATTACCGCAAGGGAGCCAATGGAATGGATTCAAACATCAAATACATGGAAGCCTTGTTTTTGATTCCTTTCCACCTATTCCACTCCAGCCATTACCACACGCCCGTCCTCCCCAATTAAGGTGCCACCAACCTCCTCTGTTGAGCACATGTGAAAGCTGAGATGTCAAATGTAATTCAGAATACTTTACTTTAAAAAGCATAATTGACATTAATTCAAGTTAAACAGCCATGGTTTATTTCTAGCTCTCGGTTTTGTTCCAGGGACGGACCAAGGAAGTTTTTCGGACGTTCTCAGAACATTGTGTCATGGTCCTTTGGAAGTTTTTGTCTAGTTGTGTTTGTCAGACCATAAGACATCTGTTCAACCATGTATGAAGCTGTTATTCAATGCGTTTCTATGGGCTAATAAGCAGTAAGGCCAAATTCTGCCCTTTGCTGAAAGTGGCCCAGAATCAAGTAAATAATTGTACAATTATCACCATCAATGTAACACCAGCAGTGCTCAAGGACACTTGACGTAAAGTATAGTAGACTTATTTCGCTCGGTTGGGAGTGGATCGATGTTTCTGCAATGCCACCAGGTTCATACTCATTGCTTGTATCACACTGTATATTAACACCCTCTCAGAGAATAAAGGTATGGTTAGGATACCGTGTTGTTCCCTGGGTACACATATAACACAGATGCACATATAAACTCACATGGTACAGCTAGGTACCTTGTAGGAAATGGGAGATGTTTCTACACAATATTTTGAATATGGCACGATCATCAATGCAATTTAAAATATATGTGGGGGCAATGTACTGTGTGGGGCTCGTTAGCATATTTGAGGCATGGTTAAATATGTGTATTTGTGCCAAGCATCAATGGAAGTCTTGGAGTAGTTTATGTGTTTCATGGTTATTCCTATTCAAGTTGAGCAACTTTTTTGACACTGTTCTGCAAACTTTACAAAAGACTGCAGCAGTAATGAGCGGCTCTGTAAAGAGGTTATTGTGCCTTTCCCAGTCATTTAATGGAGACGTGTTGCTCTGAATGGCTCTGACGTTTCTGTTGACAAGGTGCAACTAGTTCACTGCCAGTCAATGGAAATGAAACATGAACTTCCTGTAAACTAGCTTCCATTAAGCTTGAACAAGAAGCACCGTAACCTCCTAACAGTGCAGAGTTTTGAGTGTCACGTGCTTACAAAGATTCCAGAACTGACAGCGTCAAAAGAAAGTGCTCGAGGCTTTTTAACGTACCAATAAAATCACTTAAACTGATACAACATTCCCAAATATGCTAATGAGACCCCGCCAGCATATTTCCCCTCACCTAAATTTCAAAGTGCAGTAATGATTGAGCCTAATCCTGCATTCACAACCAAGCTGAAGTGTGAATTTAGCACATACAACTGGTAAACATCTGATTGAACAGCTCCAGCTGGTAATTACTAGTGGGGAATTGGTCTATCATCCCTGAGCTCCGACTTCTCCCTCATGCTGACCTCTGACATCAACTATGAAGGAAATTACCTCGATAACAGCATTTTCGGAAGTTAAATGTAATAACAAAACTATCTATAAAAAGCAACTTATTACAGTTTTTATTTTATTTTTTACAATGGCTAACAAGCGTTTACCTATACTTAAGATACTTTTTTCTAAACTCTTAACACAGCAACACACCTACATCACACAATTAGCCAAATAGAACATTTTCTGCTCAAAACCACATTTCAATTCTACATTTCAAAACGCAAAAAAACCTTTCTCTACGTAAACTAACTATCAAAACATGGAAAACCCGACTCAATATCTATTCATTCTGTCAAAACACCAGCACGTTTTCTATCCAAGACGAACATCTAGTCAATCATAGCTCCAACGACTTTCAAAATACTAACAGTTGATGGCTTTACAAAACTGCATTACTTGTCATGTTTCTGTTCTACCTGCATCAATAGACAATATGAAATCCATTGTTTTTTATAATTCAGTTTCCGTTTACTGTAAACCACTCTACATTTTTTGGTTGAGTGTCGAATGTGTGCATTTTTGGCAACATACTATCTAAAAGTGAATGAGTCATCTGTACTTTATAGAATGTACAGTAGAAAAAAAATGTATGTGACATAATTGCTGCAGTAAAAGCTTTATTAGCAACATGAAATTGCTGCCAGTGATCAACAACACATCCAACATACATGACCTTTGGTTCAACAACACATCCAACATACATGACCTTTGGTTCAACAACACATCCAACATACATGGCCTTTGGTTCAACAACACATCCAACATACATGACCTTTGGTTCAACAACACATCCAACATACATGACCTTTGGTTCAACAACACATCCAACATACATGGCCTTTGGTTCAACAACACATCCAACATACATGACCTTTGGTTCAACAACACATCCAACATGCATGACCTTTGGTTCAACAACACATCCAACATACATGACCTTTGGTTCAAAAATACATCCAACATACATGACCTTTGGTTCAACAATATATCCAACATACATGACCTTTGGTTCAACAATACATCTAACATACATGGCCTTTGGTTCCAAAACACATCCAACATACATGGCCTTCGGTTCAACAACACCTCCAACATACATGGCCTTTGGTTCAACAACACCTCCAACATACATGGCCTTTGGTTCCAAATGTGTAAAAATAAAAATAATTACAGTAAAAAAAAGCACAGAAGGGAAAAACACTAAAATGCCCCGTCCTGTTCTAATCTACACCATCTTCAGCATTAGGCCACATGTTCTCATCCACATGACACCTTATGTCGTCTCTCTTGGATAGAAATGCTTGGCATGTCTTATCCACCCCTGGCAGTCTTCAGCTGAGATGTCTCTGCAGCCGGAATCCATTGCATCCAGGAGGGACCAATGATCATACACTTTCCACCTCCAGGCAGAAAATAATTACTCAATGGCTTTGAGGAAAGGTGAGTAGTGGGGGAGGAAAGGTGAGTAGGGGGAGGAAAGGTGAGTAAGGGGGAGGAAAGGCGAGTAGGGGGGAGGAAAGGTGAGTGGGGGGAGGATAGGCGAGTAGAGGGGGAGGAAAGGCGAGTAGGGGGAGGAAAGGCGAGTAGGGGGAGGAAAGGTGAGTAGGGGAGGAAAGGCGAGTAGCGGGGAGGAAAGGCGAGTAGGGGGAGGAAGGCGGGTAGGGGGAGGAAAGGCGAGTAGGGGGAGGATAGGTGAGTAGGGGGAGGAAAGGCGAGTAGAGGGGAGGAAAGGTGAGTAGGGGGGAGGAAAGGTGAGTAGGGGGAGGAAAGGTGAGTAGGGGGAGGAAAGGTGAGTAGGGGGAGGAAAGGTGAGTAGGGGGAGGAAAAGGCGAGTAGCGGGGAGGAAAGGTGAGTAGGGGGGAGGAAAGGTGAGTAGGGGGAGGAAAGGCGAGTAGAGGGGGAGGAAAGGTGAGTAGGGGGGGAGGAAAGGCGAGTAGCGGGGGAGGAAAAGGGAAACCATTCTTGGATGGCCAGTTTGTGATTACATGTGAATGGTGGAATGCTACATTGTCCCATGCAATAAGAAATTTCCTCATGTTTCCTCCCAGCTGTCCCTTTCTGCTTCTGGCACCAGTTGTTGGTGGAGGTCATCTAAAAACAAAAGAAAGTGCTCAGTGTTGTAGGGACCAGAGTCCAAGCCAATGGTAGTCAGGCTGATGCTTTCCACACTGTGAATCACCAGGTTGTCCATTACAATTCTGCTCTGAATTTCTCTCACTTTTATTGCACCAATCCTACAATGGCATGCTCTTGGTCTTCACTGAGGAGCTTTCCTCTTCCCACAGACGGAAGAAGGGCTTTAGAGGAACAAAAATACTGGTGGCCTACAGTTACTGTAGGACATAGCAACAGCAATGATAGAAGAAGCCCTTGTGAAATGCATTACTTACCTGTTAGTTCATTGAAAATTCTAGATAATGGAAGCCGCGGTTGACTGTCTGAGATTAGGCTGGACTTTTTCACCAGCCTCTCTCAGTGATAAACCATGTTATTAGGCTGGACTTTTTCACCAGCCTCTCTCAGTGATAAACCATGTTATTAGGCTGGACTCTTTCCCCAGTCTCTCTCAGTGATATACCATGTTATTAGGCTGGACTCTTTCACCAGCCTCTCTCAGTGATAGACCATGTTATTAGGCTGGACTTTTTCACCAGCCTCTCTCAGTGATAAACCATGTTATTAGGCTGGACTCTTTCCCCAGTCTCTCTCAGTGATATACCATGTTATTAGGCTGGACTCTTTCACCAGCCTCTCTCAGTGATAGACCATGTTATTAGGCTGGACTTTTTCACCAGCCTCTCTCAGTGATAAACCATGTTATTAGGCTGGACTCTTTCCCCAGTCTCTCTCAGTGATATACCATGTTATTAGGCTGGACTCTTTCCCCAGTCTCTCTCAGTGATAGACAATGGTATTAGGCTGGACTCTTTCACCTGCCTCTCTCAGTGATAGACCATGTTATTAGGCTGGACTCTTTCACCAGCCTCTCTCAGTGATAAACCATGTTATTAGGCTGGACTCTTTCACCAGCCTCTCTCAGTGATAAACCATGTTATTAGGCTGGACTCTTTCACCAGCCTCTCTCAGTGATAAACCATGTTATTAGGCTGGACTCTTTCACCAGCCTCTCTCAGTGATAGACCATGTTATTAGGCTGGACTCTTTCACCAGCCTCTCTCAGTGATAGATGGTTTATCACATGGTTTATTTCATGAGTGACAACAGCTCTTACTATCCGTTGAACACCACCACACATTCTTACTCCCCTCCTTCTTGCACATGTTGTCCCATCTGCAATTGCATGCGTTATCGCTGTTCAGCTCTAAAGTATGACCCAACCTGGGATTTGAACTCACAACCTCTGGATTTGATTGACCTTTCTGCTGTGTTTGCAGGGCATCACCTGTGAAATCTCATGAGAAAAGGTTTATCCACACGTGACTGGTTATGCAATCACGTGAAAATCCACATGTGAAACTTCATGTGAAATGTGGAAATGTCACATGTGAAATCATGCGTTTTTTCCATACGGGAGCCCATACAGTGTTCATTGTCAACTAATTGTGTGCCTATTAGTAGTGGTGTTACGTTTGATACCGAAGCTCTGAGGTATGCATCGAAATCGCTAAGCAGTGTACTTCGAAGCAGTGTGATATCAATTCATCAGAAGCACGTGATCAATGACGTCCGAAGCCTCATTTCGTCGAACAACCACCTGACTGTTTTGGTAGAAGACAAAATGGCTACGCTGCGCACGCACTAAGGGGTGTGGGACGTCACCTATAATGATTTGGCAGCTCTTTTGACCAGCAGGTGTCACTAGTATACACTGTGTTAATCAAAGCCTTGAATAATGAACATATTTGGCACAATTGGCTGGAAAACCACAATGCCTCAGGAAGCTTCGGTTCTCCATCACTACCTATTAGTGTTGTGGGTTACAACACCCTTGATCTTGAGTACATTTCACACCACTCGCATCTCCCACCAAGTCTCTCATTGGGCCAAATACAAAGCTTACTGTTCTGTAAGCCGGGACAATGGTCTAACATGTTGAGCTGAGGCAGTGGGCACTGGTTACCAAACAGCCCATAACACAATGACATGTGAGTGTCTGTTCAGTTGCCAAGACATCAAACTGTCCTTTGTGGCCCACATGAAAACACACCTATTTTAGCTCCAAGATTGGCTTTCAGTCTTGCTGCAGGTGACCACAGTCTCTCCCTCAGACAGCCTCTCGTCATTCAGATGCTTACCTCAGGGCACAGACAAAGGTACATAATCGGAGCCTGTTCATATCAATGGAAGTGTGATGAACCAAGGTAGCTTCCACTTTTTAATGCTGGCTGTAGGTCCATCTCCAAGGCTGCTTTAAGACAGTTAGCTCAATTCTCATATTTTTTGTTCTACAAATTGGTCTTTTGACCAATCACATCCGATCTTTTTCAGGGTTGATCTGACTGGCCAATTGACTGCAACTGTAAGTTAACAGCATGTGTTTTTCATATTCCATTCCATTTCTGTAACTACAATATGGATCGGTGTCTTTAGAGCAACCCACGTCTTTGTAGACAGTAAATTGTTGATAGGGAAGGAATACAGGGCAGAAGGTGTGACAAAGTGACAAAGTGACAGAAATCTTCCTTCCTGAATTGGAATGAATGTCTTTTGAATTTGATGTCTGGTATTTCAGTGGATTTTAGGGAAAGTGACATAAAATGTCAAACCTCTTTCAAACATCTACCACACACACAGTATATATTTGAGGAAATGGGGCGGCTTTGCTTATTGAATGTACAGTACACCCTTGAGTGTTTATTGGTGCTCAGGCAGGTACGACTGGGCTCGGGGAGTTGAAACGTAAAGTACTGCATATCCCTTCTTTCCCACTGTAATATGTTCCTGAGATGTGTGTACTGTATGTGCGTGTGTCACATCAGACGGTATAGTGACAGGTATCCCCTCATGTCATTGATGGTGAAGGGCTGTCACATATAGGACAGGCTGGCACAATGACACAGTGTAAATCAGACACTAGGTAAACTGAGAAGGATGAATCGGCACTAAAAAGGCTAAACCATTTAGAAACAGAAAAGTGTGGTTTATTTAGTCCCTGACAGCTGAGAGGACAGTGTCAGGACTTTGTGGGCATGACGGGTCAATGTAGGTCCGACGTGTATCTGTCATTTTGAAGAAGTGAGAAAGAAATGACTGTTGAAGATGTGATTTGGAATTCAGTGGCTGAGACAGAGGGGCACAAAGCTGTAATGTTTGGGAAATGCACTTTTGCTTCAGCTGATTCGTTTTGAAATATCTTCACCGGAATGTAACATTAAATATGTAAAAAATGTGAAAGATTAAATATCAGACTCTCCAAATTGTCTAGAGAGCAAAGGCCCCTCTGTGAGACGGAGGCTGTGGATAATTGAACAATTCCTCTGGGGCCGTATTATTGATCGAAGCTCTCCTCGTCGTCCTTGGTGGTTATACATACATTACCTCATTACATTACAACTCCTCAGTAAGTAGGTCCTTTACATGAAATATTCCATTCTCTGCTTCGATATACAGATCGAGATAAATGTGTCTTCTATAGACGAGTTGATTTCAAAAAGCCCTTGGATTTGTGTGTGAATTGTTAATCACCTGTTTAGAACGTCATTGCATTCTAATTGACAATGACACTGATGGAAAAAGATGACAAGACTTGCCCTATAAGTTGGAGGCCTACTGTTCTTGAAGGCTAGTGCGGAACTTGCAAAGTAATGGAATGGTAATGCAAAAGAAAAGCAATGGGGTTTTGTGTGAATTTTTGAAGGTGACTGTCGGTTTGGAATGTCTAAGAGGCTCTTGTATAGTTGTTGAGTAGTGATGGAGTTAATGAATGTCTCCCACAATAGGTTGAGACTGCAGTCATGGGAAATCAAATCTTTGCGCATTACAAATGCTGGACAGTGCATGGCTGAAACCATTTTTAGAAAGACCATGTCTCTCTTGATGTCAATCAGCCAACAGAGAATGGACAAAATAGCTTTCCAACTCAGAGCCATACTAAGCACTTAGCGTCAATCTCCATTTCAGAAAACAACAAGTTAAAACAGAATTGTTTGCAGCGGTCATACTAAATGTGTGGTCTTGGATCTAACTATGAGGAAGTAGAGGTCGTGCTCTCTTCCACATATGCATTTGTTTAGTAATTTGTAGGCTCATGATAGCAATGAGCACAGTGTGGAAACAAACACCAGAGATTTGGGCACATTATTGTGCATTACAACCAAACTGTCATTTGCTGGGCATTTTTTTCCCCTCCTTAAATTACTTTTTATGAATTGCCAAGTAGACTGTTCCTGTTGAATACAAAACCAGCACAATTCCAGCGAGAGGTCTGGTGGATGTGTGTGCACACAGATAACATAGCTTACAATTCATAGCCGTCTTTTACTATGAAGTAGCCCACAGAGAAAAGGTTAAGGTTGAATCATCTGAGGTTAAATTATTCCAGGCCTTTCTAGTTTTCTACAAATCCCTCTTTAATCATTGTGCAGTGATGTAAATGTCAGCTCCTCAGTAAACGACGATACCTCTTTCTCCTGCATTGAAACCAGCCTGTATATTGCACACACCACCATGCTCTGCAGAGTGGCTTTTGTATTCCAGGAAAGAAACACAGAGCTGCTATTAGAACACCTTTAAGACTGTTTGCTGTATCACTTCAGTTTATTCAGGTTATGTATCGGTCTGTTGGCCTTCGTCAGAGCTTTTTTAGACTGTATCCTATGCATTTAAAAAAAAAGTGAAGTGCCCCTGTAGGTAGGTGATGATGCTTTTCATAGATACAGAATCAAAATAGTGTTGCTGACAGTACATTAAATATTTAGGGGGTACGCAGCTCACCTTATTACCAACTCTGCTTCACAATGTCATTCCTGTCCACTGTCACGACCTATAATTGTACCCCATGGCCACTGACGAGAGAGAAAGGAATGAATGGAGATAACCTAACATTATGGTAATTCACGCACAATTTCCCCAACACCCTCTCAGAGAAAGTGTCCTCTCTTTGTGTGGTATATTGTTCCATTCCACGCATCCATCATCTGTCGCTAGATGTATCCTTTTCTGGCTGTCACCTCCGATTTGCCTCATTTGAGTGACTTCTGCCCGCCACTGCAGCTAGATGGGGACTGAAATAAGCCCATTTCACACTGCACTTCAGCCTGGTCTCATAGACTAGACGTAATAAAGTAAATATGAATCCGCTAAACTCAAATTTGACAGAACAGTGGAGGCTGGTGGGAGGAGCTATGATGTGCTCATTATAATGTCTGGAATGGAATCAATGGTAATCCTTTTCGTTCCAAGATGGCGTAGCAGTCGGACGTGTGTTTTGTCTTGTCCCGTCCTGTATAGTGTAAATATAGTTTTTCCTCGTTTTTTTCTGTATATATTTCGTACATATTTTAATCTCACTTTCCAACTACAGGCTGAATATACTCTCCTGCAACCCGCATCACCCAATGTGGTACGGATCTGCTTTTTCTATACTTTAGAATCGGAACCCTCATCAGAAGCTAGCCAGCTAACTAGCTACTAGCTAGTAGCTAGCCACTGCTAGCGGTCTTCAACGCTAACTAGGACACCAGCGCGACATCTACCCAAAGCATATCAGACTGCTTTTTCTCTACCACATCTCCGGATTCCTACCGCAAGCTCTGAACCTTTACACCGGATCATCGCAACTAGCTAGCTGCAATCCGAGTGGCTACTCCTGGCTAACGTCTCTGTCCCAGAGCAAGCACCAGTTAGCCTGGAGCTAGCCTCGAGCTAAGCCCATCTCCCGACTAGCCGAAGAGGTCCAACAATACCTATTTTGCCAATTGGCCTGGACCCTCTACTGCCGACACGGAGCCCCGCCGATCCATCACGACTGGTCCGCCGACATAATCGTCCGAGGGGTTTCAACAGGCTTTTCCGCTGCGACATCGCCAAAGATCCATCTGCTGGCCAAGGCCCGCGAGCTTTCTGAATCGCTGTATCTCCAGCTCACCGCATGAAGAGGAATAAACAGACTCACCCCATCGCGACGTCCCCCAAAGGTTAACTCTCTAGCCCTCGCTATCTCCCTGCTTGCTAATTCGGCCTGCTAACGGCTAGCTTGTCAAGCTCCGGTCCGCTAACTGCTACCTTGTCTAGCTCGGGCCTACGAACTGTTAGCTTGTTAGCACAGGCCTGCTAACCGTCTGAACCACCGCGTCCCAATCACTCTCTGACCCCATTTACTTTCTATCTCTTTTTGATTTTTAATTTGTTTATACCTTCCGGAAACCTGCCTCACCCAATGTGATACGGAATCGCTATTACTTTTACTCTTATTTTTATTTTTATGACACACTCAAGAACCTCCAGACGCTAACCAGCTAACTAGCTACAAGCTATTTAGTCATTGTTAGTTTTTAAAAACCTGGATAACACTCGCCTGCCCAGCCTCCCTGCCCATCCACCGCTGCCCCTGGACACTGATCTCTTGGCTACATAGCTGACGCACGCTGGACTGTCCATTAATCACGGTACTCCTTTCTGCTTGTTTGTCTTACCTGTCGGCCCCGTTGCCTAGTCAACGCCATTTTACCTGCTGTTTGTTGTGCTAGCGGATTAGCCTCGCCTACTGTTTTTAGCTAGCTTTCCAAATTCAACACCTGTGATTACTGTATGCCTCGCTGTATGTCTCTCTCAGATGTCAATATGCCTTGTATACTGTTGTTCAGGTTAGTTATCATTGTTTTAGTTCACAATGGAGCCCCTAGACCCACTCTGCATACCCCTGTTACCTCCTTTGTCCCACCTCCCACACATGCGGTGACCTCACCCATTATAACCAGCATGTCCAGAGATACAACCTCTCTCATCATCACCCAGTGCCTGGGCCTACCTCCGCTGTACCCGCACCCCACCATACCCCTGTCTGCGCATTATGCCCTGAATATATTCTACCATGCCCAGAAACCTGCTCCTCTTATCCTCTGCCCCCAACGCTCTAGTTTTGATAGCCTTTAGCCGCACCCTCATACTACTCCTTCTCTGTTCCGCGGGTGATGTGGAGGTAAACCCAGGCCCTGCATGTCCCCAGGTACCCTCATTTGTTGACTTCTGTGATCGAAAAAGCTTTGGTTTTATGCATGTCAACATCAGAAGCCTCCTCCCTAAGTTTGTTTTACTCACTGCTTTAGCGCACTCTGCTAACCCTGATGTCCTTGCCGTGTCTGAATCCTGGCTCAGGAAGGCCACCAAAAATTCAGAGATTTCCATACCCAACTATAACATCTTCCGTCAAGATAGAACTGCCAAAGGGGGCGGAGTTGCAGTCTACTGCAGAGATAGCCTGCAAAGTAATGTCATACATTCCAGGTCCATACCCAAACAGTTCGAACTACTAATTTTGAAAATTACCCTCTCCAGAAATAAGTCTCTCACTGTTGCCGCCTGCTACCGACCACCCTCAGCTCCCAGCTGTGCCCTGGACACCATTTGTGAATTGATCGCCCCCATCTAGCTTCAGAGTTTGTTCTGTTAGGTGACCTAAACTGGGATATGCTTAACACCCGGCAGTCCTACAATGTAAGCTAGATGCCCTCAATCTCACTCAAATCATCAAGGAACCCACCAGGTACAACCCTAACTCTGTAAACAAGGGCACCCTCATAGACGTCATCCTGACCAACTGGCCCTCCAAATACACCTCCGCTGTCTTCAACCAGGATCTCAGCGATCACTGCCTCATTGCCTGTATCCGCCACGGAGCCGCAGTCAAACGACCACCCCTCATCACTGTCAAACGCTCCCTAAAACACTTCTGTGAGCAGGCCTTTCTAATCGACCTGGCCCGGGTATCCTGGAAGGACATTGACCTCATCCCGTCAGTTGAGGATGCCTGGTCATTCTTTAAAAGTAACTTCCTCACCATTTTAGATAAGCATGCTCCGTTCAAAAAATGCAGAACCAAGAACAGATACAGCCCTTGGTTCACTCCAGACCTGACTGCCCTCGACCAGCACAAAAACATCCTGTGGCGGACTGCAATAGCATCGAATAGCCCCGTGATATGCAACTGTTCAGGGAAGTCAGGAACCAATACACGCAGTCAGTCAGGAAAGCTAAGGCCAGCTTCTTCAGGCAGAAGTTTGCATCCTGTAGCTCCAACTCCAAAAAGTTCTGGGACACTGTGAAGTCCATGGAGAACAAGAGCACCTCCTCCCAGCTGCCCACTGCACTGAGGCTAGGTAACACGGTCTCCACCGATAAATCCACGATTATCGAAAGCTTCAATAAGCACTTCTCAACGGCTGGCCATGCCTTCCGCCTGGCTACTCCAACCTCGGCCAACAGCTCCGCCCCCGCAGCTCCTCGCCCAAGCCTCTCCAGGTTCTCCTTTACCCAAATCCAGATAGCAGATGTTCTGAAAGAGCTGCAAAACCTAGACCCGTACAAATCAGCTGGGCTTGACAATCTGGACCCTCTATTTCTGAAACTATCTGCCGCCATTGTCGCAACCCCTATTACCAGCCTGTTCAACCTCTCTTTCATATCGTCTGAGATCCCCAAGGATTGGAAAGCTGCCGCAGTCATCCCCCTCTTCAAAGGGGGAGACACCCTGGACCCAAACTGCTATAGACCTATATCCATCCTGCCCTGCCTATCTAAGGTCTTGAAAGCCAAGTCAACAAACAGGTCACTGACCATCTCGAATCCCACCGTACCTTCTCCACTGTGCAATCTGGTTTCCGAGCCGGTCACGGGTGCACCTCAGCCACGCTCAAGGTACTAAACGATATCATAACCGCCATCGATAAAAGACAGTACTGTGCAGCCGTCTTCATCGACCTCGCCAAGGCTTTCGACTCTGTCAATCACCATATTCTTATCGGCAGACTCAATAGCCTCGGTTTCTCGGATGACTGCCTTGCCTGGTTCACCAATTACTTTGCAGACAGAGTTCAGTGTGTCAAATCGGAGGGCATGCTGTCCGGTCCTCTGGCAGTCTCTATGGGGGTGCCACAGGGTTCAATTCTCGGGCCGACTCTTTTCTCTGTATATATCAATGATGTTGCTCTTGCTGCGGGCGATTCCCTGATCCACCTCTACGCAGACGACACCATTCTATATACTTTCGGCCCGTCATTGGACACTGTGCTATCTAACCTCCAAACGAGCTTCAATGCCATACAGCACTCCTTCCGTGGCCTCCAACTGCTCTTAAACGCGAGTAAAACCAAATGCATGCTTTTCAACCGATCGCTGCCTGCACCCGCATGCCCGACTAGCATCACCACCCTGGATGGTTCCGACCTTGAATATGTGGACATCTATAAGTACCTAGGTGTCTGGCTAGACTGCAAACTCTCCTTCCAGACTCACATCAAACATCTCCAATCGAAAATCAAATCAAGAGTCGGCTTTCTATTCCGCAACAAAGCCTCCTTCACTCACGCCGCCAAGCTTACCCTAGTAAAACTGACTATCCTACCGATCCTCGACTTCGGCGATGTCATCTACAAAATGGCTTCCAACACTCTACTCAGCAAACTGGATGCAGTCTATCACAGTGCCATCCGTTTTGTCACCAAAGCACCTTATACCACCCACCACTGCGACTTGTATGCTCTAGTCGGCTGGCCCTCGCTACATATTCGTCGCCAGACCCACTGGCTCCAGGTCATCTACAAGTCCATGCTAGGTAAAGCTCCGCCTTATCTCAGTTCACTGGTCACAATGGCAACACCCATCCGTAGCACGCGCTCCAGCAGGTGTATCTCACTGATCATCCCTAAAGCCAACACCTCATTTGTCCGCCTTTCATTCCAGTACTCTGCTGCCTGTGACTGGAACGAACTGCAAAAATCGCTGAAGTTGGGGACTTTTATCTCCCTCACCAACTTCAAACATCAGCTATCCGAGCAGCTAACCGATCGCTGCAGCTGTACATAGTCTATTGGTAAATAGCCCACCCATTTTCACCTACCTCATTCCCATACTGTTTTTATACTGTTTTTTTTATTTTATTTATTTACTTTTCTGCTCTTTTGCACACCAATATCTCTACCTGTACATGACCATCTGATCAATTATCACTCCAGTGTTAATCTGCAAAATTGTATTATTCGCCTACCTCCTCATGCCTTTTGCACACATTGTATATAGACTGCCCATTTATTTTTATTTTTTTCTACTGTGTTATTGACTTGTTAATTGTTTACTCCATGTGTAACTCTGTGTTGTCTGTTCACACTGCTATGCTTTATCTTGGCCAGGTCGCAGTTGCAAATGAGAACTTGTTCTCAACTAGCCTACCTGGTTAAATAAAGGTGAAATAAATAAATTTAAAAAATGGAACAGAGTCAAACATGTGGTTTCCATGTTTGATGTGTTTGATACCGTTCCATTTATTCCATTCCAGCCATTACAATGAACCTGTCCTCCTATAGCTCCTCCCATCAGCCTCCACTGAGACAGAAGGTTACTGAAGGTTAAGACAAAAACGAAAGGTGGGTGGATGTATAATGTGAACGTCTAGCAACGCCAAGGTTGTGTTCGAATCTCATCACAAACAAATGTAAAAAATGTTTAAATAGCAACGTTGCAACTACTTACTACTTTTAAGCTACCTTAACCCCTAACCCTAATGCCTAGCGTAGCTAACATTATCCACCTAGTTAACATTAGCATTAGCCACCTACCGAACGCTAGTGTTAGCCACATAACCTAGCTAACATTAGCGTTAGCCACCTAGTCACCTGGCTAACATTAGCAACAACATATTGGAATTCTTAACATATCATACGTATTGCAAATTTGTAACATATTGTACATATTGCAATCTGTAACAGGTCATACGAATTGTAATTCGTAACTAACTAATTAATAGGCTACATACAGATGTTGGATCTTAATTTGACCCCTTTCGTCACATGAGGAATAAAATACATGTATTGCCGCCAGGGGATAGCTGGAAGCAGTGTTTGTATACAATGCAGTACCGTACCTACATTGCATCTTATGTAGGCTATGTGCAGGCTACAGCGCGTCTCGTGTGAATTCTTATGTGAACTATAATACATTGACATGTTTATAGGGGTTGTTTTAAGAAATAAAGTTTTAAGGCAAGAAATAGGCAGAATCAATGATTGGTTTCCTCAGTGCCTATGTGGTTCAATGGTTACAGCAACTCACCCTAGCACATGTATGACAGAATTGGCATGGGTTTAAAATGTTGCCCAGTGCCTTTTGATTCACGGGTGGATGTCTATCTTTGATGCATTAATTCCACGTGGCTACATGGTTAATTTCACATGGTTACAGGGTTAAAACAGAAACAACTCAAAGGTGAACACTTTGGGTATTCATTCAGAGAATTAATGTGAGGTTTATGGTTTGGGGAAGGCTTAAAACCAAATAATAAAAAACGACGCACCTTCCGTATCATCAGTATTCATAGCATTCTTAGGGCTTGCTAGAGCATTGGGAACTGCCATAGTGCAGTGGTCTAAGCAGCGCGCTCCAAACTGCATGAGTTTGTTGCCAGTGCTGGGAGATATAGTGACCGGCCTGAAGTGAATTGCATTTATTTAAATGTTTTCAAGAAGTTAAAATGAATAGTCTGATCATTTACATGTCAAAGAAAAGTGTATCATAATAGTCTTTGGATAGGCATAAACATTTTGACAGCTTCACAAAATATCAAAGCCACACAATATAGGCTTTCAATCCACACCAAAGACCAGAGCTGTGTTCGAATATTAATACTACCCACACTAACCGTACTATTTGTGAAGTGAATTGAGTATATAGTATGCTTATTGGTCAAAGTATGGATATAGTTAGTATGCCAAATGTCCCGGAATCACGTACTAAATTCACTAAAATACTCAGTATACACGCAAAGGTCAGAGTTCTCAAATGAACCCTACTCCTCGGCCTGAGCGAGTTTACAAACGGACAATCTGAGAACACTCTGAATTTACAAGCGCACTCTGGCACTCCAGATTGAATTTAAGAACACAACCGAAGTCGTAAAATGTCTAACTAGAATTGTGTTATGCTAACTAGCTAGCAAGAGGGTGAATCAACTTCCGGTAAACCGGCAAAGAGCTAGTACTCTCAACTGAAAGGATACTGTTTGTTTACAGTATACTAAAATGAACTAATAGTATATACTCATTATGTATGTTTTATGATTTTTTTATTTCACCTTTATTTAACCAGGTAGGCTAGTTGAGAAGAAGTTCTCATTTGCAACTGCGACCTGGCCAAGGTAAAGCATAGCAATTAGACACTTACAACAACACAGAGTTACAAATGGAATAAACAAAACATACAGTCAATAATACAGTAGAAAAAAAAGAAGAAAAAAAGTATATATCAAGTGAGTGCAAATCAGGTAAGATAAGGGAGTTAAAGCAATAAATAGGCCATGGTGGCGAAGTAATTACAATATAGCAATTAAACACTGGAATGATAGATGTGCAAAAGATGAATGTGCAAGTAGAGATACTGGGGTGCAAAGAAGGAAGATAAATAAATAAATACAGTATGGGGATGAGGTAGATAGATGGGCTGTTTACAGATGGGCTATGTACAGGTGCAGTGATCTGTGAGCTGCTCTGACAGCTGGTGCTTAAAGCTAGTGAGGGAGATATGAGTCTCCCGCTTCAGTGATTTTTGCAGTTAGTTCCAGTCATTGGCACCAGAGAACTGGAATGAAAGGCGACCAAAGGAGGAATTGGCTTTGGGGGTGACCAGTGAGATATAACTGCTGGAGCATGTGCTACGGGTGGGTGCTGCTATGGTGACCAGTGAGCTGAGATAAGGCGGGGCTTTACCTAGCAGAGACTTGTAGATAACCTGTAGCCAGTGGGTTTGGCGACGAGTATGAAGCGAGAGCCAACCAACGTGAGCGTACAGGTCGCAGTGGTGGGTAGTGGTGTCTGGTATACAAAAGTGTCTGGTATGGTCACTATTTAATAAGATCGGGGGTAAAATATACTTGAACATATTTGAAATGTTTAACTAAATCAAGTCAATTGGGGTGATTTGAGTTATTTCTATCAGAAAGGCATGGGACAAAACTGAACCTACACTGACACAGTAAGCCTGTATGTTAACTCTGATGGCAGCAGCCCTAACCACTAGATCACTTCAAGCCACGGTTGAGCTACATTTTTGACCTAGTGGAGACCAATATCTATCTTATGTTATTAAGCTATATAAAACTACAGTTGTTGATGTGTATGGTTGCATTTCAGAGAAATATTGCAGTAATAGGATTTTGGCGTCGAATTTGAGCGAGCGAGAGAGAGAACATCATTTTGATAGCAAGCCCTGATCCCAATGACTCGACAGCCCCCGCATGAAGAGAAAGACAACTGCTCTTTTTCAGGGAATCAAAATGCTCGTTTGAATTTCCTGATGCAACAGGAATATTCTCTGAGACAAAAGAGTGATCAAGTTAAGATCCGACATCTGTACCATACAAAATGTAACATACCATACTTAAATGAAGGGAGATTTACATTTACTATGTTACCTCTACCCTTGAGTCCAGGTTGTGCTCTTATCCCAGGGAAAACAGGGATAGTACAGACCCTAGCCTAGGGAGTGCTAACCCTGCTCCGGAGCAGGGTTAGCACTGACTTATTAGGGTTAGCCCCAGAAACAAGGTGTCAAAATAGCCCGTTTGAAACGGGGTCAAAGACAATGCATACAATTTTCACTGTAAAATGACAAAAGCTGCATTTACAGAGAGCTTTGATAAGATAGGGTTCCGTTGTCAAGCTGCCGTAGACTCCCTTCTGAAACGGTCTCTATGGCAGCTAATGGCACGCTACTGTAGCTGCTGACAAGAGCACTTTAGTATTTGTGAAATTCAGAGTTCATCTGAATTCATCTGTTTTTCCCCCACAACAAGATGTGATGCAAACCATGATTACATACTCTTTCTCTTAAATGCTCAGTATTATAGTTGAAACTGCACCTTACATAACACTCAAAATGCCTTCCTGAAGTGGACAATATCTCGATATCTCTCTATGATATATAAAGGGCTTCAAATCCCTTCATCATACATCAAATCAATGTTATTTGTCACATGCTGAATACAACAGGTATAGACTTTACCGTGAAATGCTTTCTTATGAGCCCTTCCCAACAATGCAGTTAAAAAATGATAAAAATACAAATAATAACACAAGAGAAATAAAATGAAGCTATATACAAGGAGTAGGAGAGTCATCCTTACCCTACCTCTATAAAACCATAGCCCCACTCAGCCATCAATTGGCATGCAGCTCATTGATCAGCTGATGACATCTCAATAGCGGTAAAAGCACAGTGACTCACTCACTACTTATGAGAGGGGGACACCATGTACGATCAGACTTCTGCATACAACCGTTGTTGCATCTTTATCTGTGCCTTTGTAAGCTGTTAGTCTGATATTGAAATGGAAAAGAGCACGCTTGACGGAGGTGTACTTGTTGCACGAAGGACAATATCATTGGTTCAGCTCTTGACACACAGTTGTGACCTGGAAATGGTGGGCCATCTTGTCACCCCATTTGACAGACAGGATCATGTGTGAGGCCTTCTGTGCCATCCGTTGTGGGAGACAGCCACAGCCGTACAGGGAGGATTATAACAAACTCCTTCCCAATAGGATTTCGGAGGTCTCATTTTCACTTGTCTTGAGTTTAGCTAACATTTGTGACAAGATTGTGATCATGAAAAAGGAAACTATGACGTATAATTTTATATCACTATCATGCACACGCACCCTCACACATA